>NC_143575.1:75465483-75773152 GCF_048544385.1 Mastigoproctus giganteus | reverse complement strand
GTCACAAAAATATCAAAATAAATAAATTCAACAGAACACAGATGCCCAACTTAACCTGGCTGTGGTGGCATGCTAAATTGTAACAAAAATGATAGTGCTGGAGCTGATGGCACCTCCGTAGCCAGGTGGGCAGGAGCAGCAGTGCGTAGCACACGCTTCTTGATTAGACTGAGGTTTGAGCTCATGACCACCAAATATGGAGGATGCGGAAAGGTCAGGGAATGACCACCGCATATCGCCGGAGCAATATGGCCTTAGTTGCTAATGCTCCTAAAAACCAAATAACAAACCAACAGCTGGATCCGACAGGCATCAACATTTTTTTTTAATTTCTGCAAAAAGTTTTTGGTAAATCTGCTTGAAGAATACCAGTATTACATTATATGAATTGTAATACTTTTTTATATGTAATTTTTTTAAGCTGTTGTATTTTTTACATCTGTTATTTTCAAAAAAAATATATAGATTAATTCTGCTGAATATAAAAAAAAACATTATAGACAATGTTTTTTTTAAATATATATAATTTTTTTTAATATAAACACAAAATTATTAGTTACTTCCATTTTTCAGTTTACAAGTCTATTTAGTCCATGAAATTTAAAAATTGCATATACAGTAGACTCTCGATTTTCTGAGATAGGTGGTAAAAAACAAATCCCGGATAATCGATTTCCTGATTAATCCAAAAATATAGAAGTCCCCAAGATACGTACCAGGCCTTCTTACTTCGTTGAGTTTTACGTAACTCAGGAATGACTAATAACATATTGCTACTATATTATTATTGACAAATCTGAATTCAGCACGATACTTGTTAATGTTTGACCATTTCCATACATTCTTATTAGTTTAATTTTCTGATCCAAATCGATTGCTTACCTTTTGTTGGTAGATTTACTAATGACACTTATTCTCTTAGTCGGCACCATGATAATGGACAAAATGAAATTTTCTGCAAAGAACTTCACAGGGTTAAGGCAAAAACTCACTATTATCACCCCACGTGAGCTCACATTTTACTAAAGCATATTTCTGGAAGTCACTGCCATAAAACAATAACAACAATTTGCACTTTCCGTGTTATTGGGCTTTTCTGTTCGTGCATCTAATTATAAACGGGTAATAAAATCTCTCTTGCAATTGCGATAATACCGATAGCTGGAATTCTGTGGTTTTTTTATATTATTATGATGAAATGTGTGTCCCCTTCAATGAAATCTTCAGTCATATAAAAAAAAAAACCATAAATAAATTGTAAGAATCTTCTCTTCTTTCCTATTTTTTTGCTTATTACTCTTTATCTCACTTGTGCAATTTGTCTGTGCTGTGATTGTCACTGATTGCTTATTATTATTATTATTTTTTTTTTTTTTTGTTTTAAATGTTACAATCCTAAAAAAAAAAAAAAAAAAAAAAAAAAAATCTGAGTGAAAAAAAATTTATGTAAATCCATAGTTGGGTAAGACAGGGACTTACTGTATCGAAAAATGTTCAGCAACCTATGTAAAAAATATGACGATAGATGAAAAATAAAAAAAAAAAACTTACCACTTACTACTCGCAGGTCCAATACAATGCTTCCCTTTATTTTTTGCAATGTCGATTTTAAATCTAATAGCTTCCTTTTATTTTTTACTACGTTGCATATGGTTTGGTCATTAAATATTTAATGAACCATTATAATGGTTCTTTAATCATCATATAAACCATCAAAGATTTAACGGATGCACAGTTTCGAACTTTTGAATAATTTCAAGTTTTTATTTAACTGAAAGTGCAACTCTTTTGTGTTAACCCATCATTTTTGTGATTTCTAAACAAAAAAATATATATTTACTATAAAAAAAATATCAACATCCATGATATAAATAACAAAAAAAAATTTGTCTTTCTGCGGTGCAGCGGAACACAACAATTGACGTGACGCACTAAAGCAAACTAAACATTTGTTCTCTTTTTTTTTTTTTTTTTGAGCGGTGGGTTGCAAAATAATAGGCACATTAATCTCCCAATGACGACTTATAATGCTGCTTCTTTGCTTATTTACGACTTGCAAAACATCTGTTTATACCTATTCTAGTTATTATTTGAATTTTATGATTTTTGGTTGATTTCTTTTTTTTTTTAAATTTGGAGTCTTAAGGTGTCCCAGTTAATCCGCTTCCCGGTTAATCAGATCCTCGTAAATCGTGAATCTGCTGTATTTCTAACTATCAATTGAGAGAATGCTTTGTGTTTATTATATGAAAACAATAACAAATCCTTAAAATATAACTCATGTAAGACTGTTACTATTTATAGAACTAGTGGAGGAGTAAAAGCAGGTAACCACCAACTAGAAACAAACACAAAATTCAATCTTCATAGCATTACACCTGTCAGGCTCCACTCGTAAAAAAACAGTTGCAAAAATAGTCACATGGCACCTTATAAGTTCTCACTTGCAATTACTCTGCAAAAACCATAAAAAACACTTAAAAAACCAATTTAAGTAAAAATGTGTCTATATTTAAGAGAGGCATAATAAAAGTGTGCCTATATTTAAAAAGGAAGAAAAAAATTTTGGATTTTAATCTTCAACCAACAGTTAACACAGGATCATTATTTCTGACAGGAACCTCATTGGTCCTGCACTTCTCTTCTTTCCTATTTTTTTTGCTTATTACTCTTTATCTCACTTGTGCAATTTGTGCGTGCCGTGATCGTTGTCATACAATGTATAATATAATAAAACAATATAATCAGTTAAATTAAAACTGTATTATAATAAATTCTAAAAAAACTAGTTCCATCAGAGCACTTACTAAAGAGTTGTATGCTACACTTCAATGTGTACAATGAGTACAATCTATAGTACAACATAAATGGAATGTTGTTCTTGAATAATCATATTCTCTATTCCATATAAAATTATCTCACTTTTTTTTCCACTTCAATTGCAGCTAACTGGATTCCCTTAGACAATTTTTTTACTTCTGTATGCTTTTTCTCAATTCAAAACTGGTTTGCTCTGTTTGAATAAATTTTCCTCGTGTTAATGGTCTCACATTCTGAGTAATCATGAGTAAAGAGAAGTCTCAATATCAAGAATATTAACTTTCCACAAGAGAATTTTATTGAGTAAGAATTTGGTTTATCTTTTATTAAAGTAAATTCCTATCTTAAAAGTTTCCATCAAATCTTAACCTAGTATGAGATGATACCTACATGTAAGAATTTCATTTGTAACATTTGTCACAAACTTCACTTCTGACTAACAAGAGAATTGTGAAATGAGACTGAAAGATTAAGTTTCACTAAGATTAAGTTTCTTGAGAAAATTGAGAATAACAAAATATTTCAAAACAAAACAATATAAAAAGAGTTCTGGAATCCATTAAAGCTAAAAACTGTTTTCAAGAAAAATACTATAATTACATCTAAGAAAGAAATGATCCTGCTTTCATCTGTCACTTTATTAGGATTCTAAGCAGCAACATGATCACTTTTTTCAGTTGACAGTACCACTCATCTTTTAGGAGCAGTTACTGTTTTTTTCATTAGCGCCTTCTCTAAAACATTGTGAGCACTAAGCTCATGTATCATGATTTTGCATTCTGTAACATTTTGCAAAATAAACATGATTTCTAAATAGGAAACACAAATTTTTTTTTTTTAGTCTGAAATTTATTTGGGGATTAGCCTGAAGTGATTAAAAATCAGATGGATGATTCTGAGTTGTAAAGGTTTGCTTAATACAAGTCAATATTTCTTTATATTGAGGTTGAGGGTATTATATTATGGTCCTTGAGGTTGTCACAGACATTCTCTCAGATATGCCAGACAACTGTACTTGCTAACTGGGAGTCTAAAACGCTGATGGAACTGATATTCGGGTGACACTCAAGTCAAGTGGACCCAATTTCAGCGAAGTCCGGACGGTCTGTGGCAGCCAAATCCTCTGCTTGCACCTTCACAATGGTGGGACTGTTAGTAATCCTGGGTATAACCTCCATGCACAAGTACATGGTGGGTGACCACCGAGGCGTGAACCAACGTAAGCAGGGGTTGAGGTGTGGCGCCCACACCACATGGAGAAACGCCACCCTCTATGTTACCAGGCAGTACTAGGTGGTAGATGACTCTCATCAACCGGTGAAATACCACCACTTTGCTTATTGGAGGCTTGAGGTGGTGGAACCCATGTTTAGTCTCTAGAGCTAAGTTCCGGTCAACCCTTCCCTATCTCTTCCATCATGCAGTATGATTGATGACTTTTGAGATTATGATGAACATCATGGCAAGATCCAATATTCCTTACATTTCGAGGATACAGCTCTAAAACGGTGTTCGCAGGCCGGCCACTAGTTAGTACACCAGACCGAACCTATTGGTAAGTCTCTAGGAGGCTTCCTGATCAGCTAGTGTATAATCTTGCTACCTCTACTCCTGCAAGATAGTGACTGGAGGGAGTCTGAGTAGTGTGTATGCGGGGAGCATTGTCGAGGCCCCGTTATGTCAAGCATCTGGGTATATTTTTACCACGTGTACACCATATCCAAAAATTTAATTACTTCATACAGCTTGTCCCACCCACTTTTTCTTACTATTAAATACACCATGAATTGTCAAACTAATAAGAGCAAGCTTATCTGCGAAAAGATCTAAACCTCCCAAGCACTCCTAATCCATTTCACAAATATACGTGGCCTCAATTCTAATCTCAACGATGTTGAGATTAACCCCATGTACTTTTTCTGACAGAATGTCATTTATCGGTTGATTCAACTACTGCTCATCTCAGATGCCCAAATTATTCGCTGTATGATTCCTTTCACCTCAAAGGTGGTTCTTGTGCATATGTCCGTTCTGATATTCCCTGTCAGAGACTTGGCAATTTGGAATCTCCTATCTTTGATCTTCTCTGGCTTAAAATCTCTCTACCTCATTGTGTCAAATAAATCTGTTGTCTCTACCGTTCTCCGAACTCCACTAATCACTTGGAGCTCTTTGACTTCCTCTCTTTGCAACTTGACTTTCTCCAGTCAAACTTTCCTAACAGTGAGGCAATTTTCCTTGGTGATTTTAATGTTCACAACTCCAGCTGGCTTCCGTTTTCTAGTCACACCGACCCAGCAGGTCGGGATGCTGAGGCTTTTGCAATTATAAATGACCTAGCACAGATTGTTCATTTACCTACAAGAATACCGGACAATCCTAATCATACAGCCAATACGCTTGATCTTTTTCTCACAAACAACCCTTCTAAGTACACAGTTGAAGTGAGAGGTCCTTTACGCACTTCAGATCACATCTTGGTGATTGTCTCTTCTCCAATGGAACCTTTATCTCATGGCTATTCCCAACCTCGTGTTGTTTGGCATAACAAGAATGCAAAATGGGATGACCTGCGAATACTTTTTTTTTACTTGGTCGGATTACTGTTTCAAAACTTCTGATGTCAACGTTTGCTTAGATCGTGTCAGTGCAATTTTTCTTGCAGGAATGGAATCCTTTATCCCACACTCCACTTTAAAATCTCATCCTTTATCTAAACCTTGGTTTTCCAATAAATGTGCTAAGGCTGTTCAAGAGAAGAATGTTGTATATTGTAATTGGCTTGTTTCTAATTCTTCAATTTCATTTTCTGCCTACACCAACACTCAAAACAATTGTAAAGCAGTTATTAATCAATCCAAACTGGAGTTTAAACAGGCTAAGAGTAAAAAACTTGCTTCTTGCCCTAATTGTAGCTGAGCATTCTGGTCTCTTGCCGAAGCTATTGGCCGCAACTTTTGCTCATCTCTGCTCCCACCTCTTTCCAAACCAGATGGTTCTGTTGTCACTTCAGCCAAGGATAAAGCTGACCTGCTAGCATCCCATTTTCCTTCCAACTCATGTATTAATTATCTTCGTAAAACATCTCCCACCATTCGCACCATTCAATGCCTCCTGTGGTCTTCCGTCAAAAGGATATTAGAAGGATTTTGATGAATCTTGATGCTAAGAAAGCTCCAGGTCACGATGGTATTTCTCCATTTGTTCTCAAAACCAGTGCTCCTGAACTTACTCCTATTCTTTGCCGCCTTTTTTCACTTTCTTATTCCAAAGGTGTTTTTCCTTCTGCTTGGAAATTTGCTCATATCCAGCCAGTTCCTAAAAAGGGTGACAAATCCCTCCCATCCAATTATTGTCCCATTGCAATTACTTCTACTCTTTCTAAAGTAATGGAGAAATCAATTAACCGCCAACTCTTAAACCACCTAGAAACCTTCCGTCTGATCAACGATTGCCAGTATGGATTCCGTCAGTGTCGATCCACTAGTGATATTCTGGGTTATGTTACCCATTTATGGACTAATTCAATGGAAAGGTTCGGTGAAACACAAGTAGTTGCTCTTGACATCTCAAAGGCTTTTGATCGTGTTTGGCATAAAGGTCTTCTAAACAAGCTTCCATCTTATGGTTTGCTAACTGTTTTTAGTAATTGGTTATCCAGTTTTCTCTCTGATTGCTCACTGAGGGTGATGGTAGATGGCTCTCTGTCTTCTAACTTCTCCATTAATGCTGGTGTCCCCCAAGGTTCAGTTCTTTCCCCCACTCTTTTCCTCTTGTATATTAATGACCTTCTTCCATTGACTGGAAATCCTATCCATAGTTTTGCTGATGATAGCACATTGCATTCCACTTTCCATTTTGAGAAACCTTGTCCTGCTCAATCAGCTTCAACTTCTCGAAAATCTGCTACCAATTCCTTAAATGCCGATCTTCAGGCAATTCTCCAGTGGGGCAAAGACAACTTAGTTGATATCAACCCTTCAAAAACTCAGTCTTGTCTTATATCTCGCAAAAAAGGATTCTTCTGCTCCTATGCTTATCTTTAGTGACACACCGATTTCTAGGCAAAACGATATATCTCTTTTGGGGATTACCCTGACTTCTAATCTCTCTTGGTACAAGCACATTACAAATATTGCTTCCTCCGCATCTAAAAAACTTGGTTTTCTCTTTCGCTCTCGGCATTACTTTTCTTCCGAGCAGCTGCTCACTCTGTATAAATCATAAATCTGCTCTGCCATGGAATATTGTTCTCACATCTGGGGTGGTGCCCCCAAAACCTCTCTCAGGCTTCTTGATTCCATTCAGAAGAGGGCAGTTAGGTTAATTAATGATTCATCTCTAACAGAGTTTCTCCACTCGCTTTCTCATAGATATACTGTTTCTGCTGCATGCCTCTTCTACAGATACTTCCACGAGCACCGTTCTTCTGAATTGGCTTCTATAATTCCCACTCTCTCTTTCAAAACAGTCCGAACACGTGCCGCCACCAGCCAACGTTCATTTACTGTCCAACTTCAAACCCACAGAACCAACTTTTCATCTTCCTCATTTATTCATTCAACTGCCGTTTTCTGGAACAACCTTCCTTCATACGTATTTCCTGAAAATTACACGATCTACAGAAGTTCAAGTCCAATGTCAACAAATATCTTCTTTCATCTTCTCAACCTCCAACCCAAGCATGGTACTAAGTACTATAGGTTCTAACACCTCTCGTGTTTGGGGTACACATTAAAAAAAATATATATATATATTTCTTTTTAAGATTCTTAACTACCCAGAATCATTCAGAAATTCATGAATTGTAAATTCTCTGCTTTCACCTGTAAAGTTATTCAGCAAAGGATCCTGGATTAAAAAACTACTGATGCATTCATATTTGATGTAGAGTTGTCTCCATAGCTATATGTTGTTGAAGAATTCTTTTTCGTATAAGGTTCACAAAAATCAACAGTACTGTGTTAATAGAGTTGCAACATGAATGAAAAGCTTAACCTTTTGCATCCTGTTAATCAAGGCAGAATTTTTTTGTGTTGTGATTAAACTTGTGTGGGTCTAGGTATTTTACACTAAATAAAATCAACTATCTGTGTTATACGAGTGTAGTCTTAGTTAATACAAGTCTTATTGTAAATCTCTTAATTTTTTTTTGAAAACCCAAAACGAGAGGTATGAGAACGTATAGAAATTAATACCGTGCTTTGGTTGGAGGCTGAGAAGACGAAAGAAGATATTTGTTGACATCAGACTTGAACTTCTGTGGACTGTAATTTTCAGGAAATACGTATGAAGGAAGGTTGTTCCAAAAAATGGCAGTTGAATGAATAAATGAGGAAGATGAAAATTTGGTTCTGCGAGTTTGAAGTTGGACAGTAAATGGATATTGGCTGTTTTGAAAGAAAGAGCAGGAATTATAGAAGCCAGTTCAGAAGAACGGTGCCGATGGAAGTATCTGTAGAAAAGGCATGCAGCAGAAACAGTACGTCTATGAGACAGCGAGTGGAGAAACCTGTTGTTTTAGATGAGTCATTAATTAACCTAACTGCCCTCTTTGGAATGGAATCTAGAAGCCTGAGAGAGGTTTTGGGGGCACTGCACCAAAGGCGGGAACAATATTCCATGGTAGGTCATATTTGCAATTTGTACAGAGTGAACAGCTGTTTGAAAAAAAGAAAAGCAGAGAGTGAATGAGAAAACCAAGTTTTTTAGATACAGAGGAAGCAATATTTGTAATGTGTTTGTGTCAAGAGAGATTAGAAGTCAGGGTAATCCCCAAAAGAGATATATCATTTTGCCTAGAAATCGGAGTGTCACCAAAGATAAGCATAGCAGCAGAAGAATCCTTACTGCGAGATATAAGCAAGACTGAGTCTTAGAAGTATTGAAATCAACTAAGTTGTCTATGTCCAGATGGAGAATTAACTGCAGTTTGGCATTTAAGGAATTCGTAGCGGATATTCGAGAAATTGAAGCTGATTGAGCAGGGCAAGGTTTCTCAAAATGGAATGCAATGTGCTATTATTAGCAAAACTATAGATAGCATTTCCAGTCAATGGAAGGTCATTATAATACTAGAGGAAAACAGTGGGGGAAAGAACTGAACCTTGGGGGACACCAGCATTAGTGGCGACGTTAGAAGACAGAGAGCCATCTACCATCACCCTCAGTGAGGATCAGAGAGAAAACTGGATAACCAATTACAAAAAATAGTTGGCAAATCAAAAGATGGAAGCTTGTTTAGAAGACCTTTATCCCAAACACGATCGAAAGCCTTGGAGATGTCAAGAGTAACAGCTTGTGTTTCACCAAACATTTCCATTGAATTTGTCCATAAATGGATAACATAAGCCAGAATATCACCAGTGGATCGACACTGACGGAATCCAAACTGGCAATTGTTGATCAGACAGAATGTTTCTAGGTAGTTTAAGAGTTGGCGGTTAATTGATTTCTCCATTACTTTAGAAAGAGTAGAAGTAATAGCAATGGGACGATAATTGGATGGGAGGGATTTGTCACCCTTTTTAGGATTTGGTTGGATATGAGAAAATTTCCAAGCAGAAGGAAAAACACCTTTGGAATAAGAAAGTGGAAAAAGGCGGCAAAGAACAGGAGTAAGTTCAGGAGCACAGGTTTTGAGAACAAGTGGAGAAATACCATCGAGACCTGGAGCTTTCTTACCATCAAGATTCATCAAAATCCTTCTGATATCCTTTTGACGGAAGACCACAGGAGGCATTGAATGGAGCGTGTTGGGAATGGTGGGAGGTGTTTTACCAAGATCATTAATACATGAGTTTGAAGAAAAATGGGATGTTAACAGGTCAACTTTATCTTTGGCCAAAGTGACAACCGAACCATCTGGTTTGGACAAAGGTGGGAGCAGAGATAGGCAAAAGGTTGCAGCCAATAGCTTTGGCAAAGGACCAGAATGCTTGGCTACCATTAGGGCAAGTACCATGTTTTCTACTTTTAGCCTGCTCAAAATCTAGTTTGGACTGATTAATAACTGCTTTACAATTCTTGCAAGCTTTGGTATAGGCAGAAAATGAAACTGAAGAATTGGAAACAAGCAAATTACGATATGCAACGTTCTTCTCTTGAACAGCCTTAGCACATTTATTGGAAAAACAAGGTTAAGATAAAGGACGAGATTTTAAAGTGGATTGTGGAATAAAGGATTCCATTCCTACAAGAATAATTTCACTGACACGATCTGAGCAATGAAACAGTAATCCGACCAAGGAAAGAAAGAAAAGAAATCTCGCAGGTTATCCCATTTTGCATTTTTGCAATGCCAAACAATACGAGGTTGGGAATAGCCATGAGATAAAGTCTCCACTGGAGAAGAGACAATCACCAAGTTGTGGTCTGAGGTACCTAAAGGACCACTCACTTCGATGGTGTACTTAGAAGCATTGTTTGTGAGAAAAAGATCAAGCATGTTAGCATTAGCATTAATAGAGGCATATGATGAAAGAAAGCAAGCTTATGCAGCATCAGAAAAAAAAAAAAAAAAAAACACTTCCATTTCCCCATTTTGCTCGTTCGCAATACCTCTCCAACTGAGCCTTAAATTTATTTAGACTATCCACTTCCACAATAAGGGATGGAAGTCTGTTCCACCAACCAACTACCTGCTGGCTAAAGACAAATTTCCGCACATCTATCCTACATCTGTCTTTCCTCAATCTGAATTTATGCCCTCTCAGGTGATTATTCTGAGCAAGAGAAAGAATCCAATCGGCATTGAGCATGCTCAAACCATTCAAGTCTTTATACACCTCTATCAGATCACCTCACCGGTGCCTAGTCTCCAGACACTGTAATTTGCAAAACTTAGGTCTTTCTTCATAAGAACAACCGTTTGTTCCATTCACTAATCTTGTTGCCCTTCTCTGTACTCGTTCCACCTTCGTCAGGAAGGTGTGGCCTGACCATTGCCTTATACAAGGGAATAATCACCTCCTTATGCCTGCTAGAAAAATTCCTGTATATCATTGACAAGCACCATGAACTATTCTTGGAGCCCATCTGCACTGCTCAGAGAACTTCATATCTGCCTGCACAATTACCCCAGGTCCTTTTCATTCTCTACCACTGTCAGCGTAGTACCACAGAGTTGATACGTTACTCTGGGGTTGCTGTTTCCCATACGTAGTACTTTACATTTGTCAATGTTAAACTTCATTTGCCACCTCTCAGTCCATCTGCTCAACCTTTCCAGATTCTGTTGCAGCAGCATAGTGTCAGTAATGTCCTTAACAACCCTGCCAAACTTTGTATCGTCTGCAAACTTGGACATTAAGCTTGATATACCATCATCAATATCATTTATAAATACAGAAAACAATAATGGACCAAACACTGAACTCTGAGGGTCTCCAATAATAACATTAGTCCATGATAAGCAGGTTCCATTGATTCCCAATCTCTGTCTTCTCCTGCTGAACCATCCCTTTATCCACAGCAGCAATTTGCCTCCAATGCCACACTGCTTCAATTTGTGCAGCAGTCATCCATGTGCAACAGTATCAAAAGCCTTTCTAAGATCCAAATATATAATATCAAAGTTATTCCCTGCATCCAGTTCTTTTGTGACTACATCATAGTATCCAATCAAATTGGTCAGGCAAGACTTTCCCTTAACAAAACTGTGCTGTGTCCGAGATATAACTGAAGTCTTGTCTAGATGATCCTGCAGTGCTTCATTAACCAGTGCCTCCATTAATTTTCCTGGAACAGAAGTTAAACTCACAGGTCTATGATTACTTGTGTCAGACTTTAATCCTCCTTTGTGAATTGGGGTCACATTTCCACATCTCCCGTCTATGGGTACCTTCCCTGAGTCCAAGGAAGCTCTCATAATTATGGCTAAGGGTTTGCTTACTTCCTTTGCTGCCACCTTTAATATAACTGGATAGATCCCCTCCACCGCAGGTGCCTTTCTTGTGTTTATCTTCAACAAGTTCTCCTCCACTTTACTCTCCGTTATTACAAGATTATCTATCTTACTGCCAGAATACACCTCTGGCATTCCTCTCGCTGAATAACTCCTAATGTGTGAATGTCGATGCACAATATTCATTTAGTTTGTTGGCTACCTGAGCAGGATCATCAACAGTTCAACCATCGATATCAAGTGGATCAATCTGATTAATTCCCATCATTCTAGAGTTTATATAAGTAAAGAACTCTTTGCTGTTTTTCTTTGCATCCTTTGCCAAAGATTTCTCGTAATCTGCCTTCGCCTGCCTAACCTCCTTTGTAACTTGGCTACAGACCAGCTTATATCTATCATAGGCCTCTGTGTCACATGTTAATTTATATGTATCCCATGCATTTTTCTTCTCTGCCATATGTCTCATTAGTTCGTCTGACATCCATTTAGGCCTAAACCTTGAACAATATTTCTTAGTTGGTATGTAAAGCCTAGTAGCTTCCAAGATAAGTTCTTTGAATGCTTTCCATTTTGAATTTGCTGTTGGTAACATCATAAGTTGGTCCCATTGTATAGAATTTAAATACTGTCTCAGACTATCGTAGTCGCATTTACGAAAGCAAAAACGCTTCCCTTTACCCCTGATGGTAGTTACCTCTTTGAGTAAATCCCACTTCAACACAATGTGATCACTAACACCTAGTGGTTCCTTTATCTGCTGATTCTTAATGCATGAAGTATCACTACTCATAATCAGATCAAGAGTATTACTCCCTCTAGTTGCCTCCCGAACATGCTGATGTAGAAAACAATCATCCAATAAATCGAAAAAAGCCTTGCTAGTGTGTGAGTGACCAACCCACAAATTCCAGTCAATATCTGGGAAATTAAAATCCCCCATTATAAGACTCTCTGATTTACTGGCCCACTCTATTTACCTGTACAGTTTCTTATTATACTCATCAGAGTCATTAGGCCTATAGCACACTCTTACTCTCAATTCTGATCTCCCAATGCTTATGTCACACCAAACTGACTCGACACTGCACTGTCCAGCTTTGTCTACTGGCTTCACTTCCTTGGATTTTATGTGTTTCTTAACTAATAGCATAACCCCTCCTCCCTTCCTATCCTGTCTATCCTTTCTGTACACATTGTACTTCCCAAATTCCAGTTCTGCATTCCTTATATTTCTTAATGCATGAAGAAACTACCGCTACCGTTATTAACTTTCCCGCCATTGTGATACCGTACTAGATATACCGTAGGTTATATACCGTACTAGATAGCGTTAGTTGAACTTCGTTAGCAGTTAAATTGTACGTTTAAATAAATACATATAACGACTTAGATTACAAACGTAATATAATTAATAACATAACATAATTAATTAATAAATTAATAGAATCATGACTCGACCAGAGCAGCAAAGCAAAAGGCTCAAGCTAATGGAAGTGCTGTGGCTCAGAGCAGAACTGAGGTGGGCAGTTGTCCTCTGACTCACAGCCTTATAAAATGCACTGTTTGCTTGATGTTTGCAGAGCAATCGGGTACGGGACATGATACTGCCAAGGGGGATGTCTTTGTGTGTGCGCGATGCAAGGAGTGTATCGATATCAGGCAACAACTCGGCGTTCTTACGGGCCTATATGAGAGCTTGAAGGACAGGGTGGATGCCCTCGAAGAAACTAAATTGAGGGGCCCATCAAGCTCTCAGCTGCCCACATCAACGCCAGGGCTTGCACTTGGGCATCGCGTGACACAGAGACAACCCCCAAGGCAGAATGCGCTGGTCCCGAAGGAACTAGTAGTTGTTGGTGACTTTATTGTCAGGGAAACGGGGAACATGCTTTGTAAAAAAGATAGGTGGAACAGGACCAGGGTATGTCTGCCAGGGGCAAAGGTTGATGACGTTGTAGAGCGAATATCATCGTTTAAGGGCACAAAAGGTGATATAGTTGTACACGTTGGCACTAATAATATTAAGAGTAGGAGACCGGCAGAATTACTTAACAAGTACAGGTCACTGTTGAACAAAAGCGGAGAATTAGGGTTGAATTTGAAAGTGTCTGCAATTCTGCCCAGACACGATAGGAGGGAGTATATGATGAGAGCCTTGTCGATCAATTCGGCTCTGGAAAGATTGTGCAAGGCTCAAGGGGTAGAATTTTTTTCAGCCTGGACTGTACTTGTTAACAGGAGAGATTGCTTCTACAGGGATGGGATACACTTAAATAGAAAGGGTGCAAGAATATTTGCTGATGCTATCGAGGCAGTGTTAGGTGGGTCGGAAAACTGCTGGCTTGGGGGGAGACAAAGACCAATAGATTGACAGTAGCCACTGGCAGAGGTGAAAGAGATTCTTGCACTGCTTCTATTAGAATGAGCAGAAGCCTGAAAAACAAGATGCATGGTATTTCAGAGACTGCTGGGAGCCACTGCGGTACAAATAAACACATGGGTTGTGTTAGGGTAGCTAAGAATAGAAACAGGTGCAGGTATACTTGCGTGTACACCAATGCTAGGAGTTTAGTAAATAAATTTGATGAATTTGAGGTATTGCTCAAAACATCAAAGGCAGATATTGTTGGGATATCAGAGACGTGGTGTCACACAGATATAAGGGATGCAGAACTGCAATTTGGGGAGTACAACGTCTACAGAAAGGATAGACAGGATAGGAAGGGGGGAGGGGTTATGCTATTAGTTAAGAAACACATAAAAACCAAGGAAGTGAAGCCAGTCGACATCGCTGGACAGTGCAGTGTTGAGTCAGTTTGGTGTGACATAAACATTGGGAGATCAAAATTGAGAGTAGGAGTGTGCTATAGGCTTAATGACTCTGATGAGTATAATAAGGAACTGTACAGGGAAATAGAGTGGGCCAGTAAATCAGAGAGTCTTATAATGGGAGATTTTAATTTCCCAGATATTGACTGGAATTTGGGGGCTGGTTACTCACACACTAGCAGGACTTTTGTGAATTTATTGGATGATTGTTTTCTACATCAGCATGTTCAGGAGGCAACTAGAGGGAGTAATACTCTTGATTTGATTATCAGCAGTGATTCTTCATGCATTAAGAATCTGCAGATAAATGAACCACTAGGTGGCAGTAATCACAGTGTGCTGAAGTGGGATTTACTGAAAGAGGTAACTACCATTAGGGGTAAAGGGAAGGGTTATTGCTTCCGTAAAGGCGACTACGATGGACTGAGGCAGTATTTAAATTCTATACAGTGGGACCAACTGATGATGTTACCAACAGCAAATTCAAAATGGGAAGCATTCAAAGAGCGTATCTTGGAAGCTACTAGGCTTTACATACCAACTAAGAAATATTGTTCAAGGTTTAGGCCAAAATGGATGTCAGATGAACTAATGAGGCATATGGCAGAGAAGAAAAATGCATGGGATACTTACAAATTAACACATGACACAGAAGCCTATGATAGATACAAGTTGATATGCAACCAAGTTACAAAGGAGGTTAGGCAGGCGAAGGCAGATTACGAGAAATCCTTGGCAAGGGATGCAAAGAAAAACAGCAAAGAGTTCTTTACTTATGTAAACTCTAGAAGGAAGGGGATGAATCAGATTGGTCCACTTGATATTGATGGGTCAACTGTTGATGATCCTGCTCAGGTAGCTAACAAACTAAATGAATATTTTGCATCGACATTCACACATGAGGAGTTATTCAGCAAGGGGAATGCCAGAGGTGTATTCAACTCTAGCAGTAAGCTACAGAATCTTGAAATAACTGGGAGTAAAGTGGAGGAGAAACTGTTGAAGATAAACACAAGAAAGGCACCCGGGGTGGATGGGATCTATCCAGTTATATTAAAGGAGGCAGCAAAGGAAGTAAGCAAACCTTTAGCCATAATTATGAGAGCTTCCTTGGACTCAGGGGAGGTACCCATAGACTGGAAATGTGCAAATGTGACCCCAATTCACAAAGGAGGATCAAAGGCTGACACAAGTAACTATAGACCTGTGAGCTTAACTTCTGTTCCAGGAAAATTAATGGAGGCACTGGTTAAAGAAGCACTGCAGGATCATTTAGACAAGACTTCAGTTATAGCTCAGACACAGCATGGTTTTGTTAAGGGGAAGTCTTGCCTGACCAACTTGATTGGATACTATGATGCAGTCACAAAAGAACTGGATGCAGGGAATAACTTTGATATTATATACTTGGATCTTAGAAAGGCTTTTGATACTGTTGCACATGGAAGACTGCTACACAAATTGGAGCAGTGTGACATTGGAGGCAAATTGCTGCTATGGATAAAGGGGTGGTTGAGTGGGAGAAGACAGAGAGTGGTAATCAATGGACACTGCTCAACGTGGACTAATGTTATTAGTGGAGTTCCTCAGGGTTCAGTGTTGGGTACATTGTTGTTTTCTGTATTTATAAATGATATTGATGATGGTATATCAAGCTTAATGTCCAAGTTTGCAGACAATACAAAGGTTGGCAGGGTTGTCAAGGACACTACTGACACTATGCTGCTGCAACAGGATCTGGAAAGGTTGTGCAGATGGGCTGAGAGGTGGCAAATGAAGTTTAACATTGACAAATGTAAAGTACTACATATGGGAAACAGCAACCACAGAGCAATGTATCAACTCTGTGGTACTACACTGACAGTGGTAGAGAATGAAAGGGACCTGTGGGTGGTTGTGCAGGCAGATAAGAAGTTCTCAGTGCAGACGGGCTGCAAGAGTAGCTCATGGTGTATTGTCAATGATATACAGGAATTTTTCCAGCAGGGATAAGGAGGTGATTATTCCATTGTATAAGGCAATGGTCAGGCCACACCTAGAGTACTGCGTACAGGTCTGGAGGTCTCATTTCAAGAAGGATGTAGAGCTACTGGAACGAGTACAGAGAAGGGCAACAAGATTAGTGAATGGAACAAAGGGGTGCTCTTACGAAGAAAGGCTTAAGTTTTGCAAATTACAGTGTCTGGAGACTAGGCACCAGCGAGGTGATCTGATAGAGGTGTATAAAGCCTTGAATGGTTTAAGCATGCTCAATGCTGATGGGATTCTTCCTCTAGCTCAGAAAAATCACCTGAGAGGGCATAAATTCAAATTGAGGAAAGACAGATGTAGGATAGACGTGCGGAAATTTGCCTTTAGCCAGCGGGTGGTTGGTTGGTGGAACAGACTGCCATCCCTTGTGGTGGAGGTTGATAGCCTAAATAAGTTTAAGGCTCAGCTGGACAGGTATTTTGAACGAACAGAGGGGTGAAGTGGAAGTGGGTTTTTTTTTTTTTGGCTGATGCTGCATAAGCTTGCTTTCTTGCATCAAATGCCTCTACTAATGCTAATGCTAATGCTAATGCTAATGCAATGACTCCCAGCAGTCTCTGAAATACCCTGCATCTTATTTTCCAGGCTGTTGCTCATTCCAATAGCAGTGTAAGACTCACTTTCACCTCTGCCAGTGGCTACTGTTAATCTATTAGTCTTTGTATCCCCCCAAGCTAGCAGTTTTCTGACCTACCTAACATTGCCTCGATATCATCAGCAAATATTCTTGCACCCTTTCTATTTAAGTGTATCCCATCCCTGTAGAAGCAGTCTCTCCTGTTAAAAAGTACAGACCAGGCTGAAAAAAATTCTACCCCTTCATCTTTGCACAATCTTTCCAGGGCCGAAATGATCGACAAGCTCTTGTCATATACTCCCTCTTATCGTGTCTGGGCAGAATTGCCGACTCTTTCAAATTCAACCCTAATTCACGGCTTTTTTTCAACAGTGACCTGTACTTGTTAAGTAATTCTGCTGGTCTCCTGCTCCTAATATCATTAGTGTCAACGTGTACAACTATAACACCTTTTGTGCCCTTAAAAGATGATATTCACTCTACGTCCAACCTTTGCCCCTGGCAGACATACCCTGGTCCTGTTCCACCTATCCCTTTTACAAATCACGTTCCCCATTTCCCTGACAATAGAATCACCAACAACTACTAGTTCCTGTGGGACCAGCACATTCTGCCTCGCGGGTTGCCACTGTGTTGTGTGTTGACCAAGTGCAAGCTCTGGCATTGATGTGGGCAGCTGAGAGCTTGATGGGCCTCTCAATTTAGATCCTTCGAGGGCATCCACCCTGTCCTTCAAGCTCTCATAGAGGCCCATAACAACGCTGAGTTGTTGCCTGATTTCCTTACACTCCTTACCTTGCGCACACAGACACACACAAAGACATCCCCCATGGCAATATCATGTCCCGTATTCGAATTCTCCACAAAAATCAAGCAAGCAGTGCATTTTAAAAGGCTGTGATTCAGAGGCAACTGCCCCCCTCAGTTCTCTGGTCTGAGTCGTGATTTCGAATTAATTTCAATTTCAGTACAAAATTATAACCCTAAACTCGTATCCCAACACAGTTATAACGCTATATATATTTTTCAGTATCAAGTATTATCTACTAGTTGCGTTTATAAAAATTTTGTATCAAGTTATGTATTAATTAATTATGTTACGTTTGTAATCTAACCACAGGACCACAGATACCACAAGACACATTTAGAAATCTTGTAGCATCCATGCCTCGTCTGGTACAAGCTGTTTTGGCTGCACGTAGAGAACCAACATCATATTAGGTAGGTGGTCATAATGTTTTGGCTCACTGGTGCATATATAGTGTTATAACTGTAGTGCGATATAAGTTTAGGGTTATATTTTTGTATTGAAATTGAATCGAAATCATGACTCAGACCAGAGCAGCAGAGCAAAAGGCTCAAACTAATGGGAGTGCTGTGGCTCTGGGGTGAACTGAGGGGGGGGGGTTGTCCTCTGAATCACAGCCTTTTGAAATGTAGTGCTTGTTTGATGTTTATGGTGCAATCAGGAATGGGACATGATATTGCTAAGGGGAATGTCTTTGTGTGTGCACGACGTAAGGAGTGTGAGGAAATCAGGCACCAACTCAGTGTTGTTATGGGCCTATATGTGAGCTTGAAGGACAGAGTAGATGCCCTCGAAGGATTTAAACTGAAAGGCCCATCAAGCTCTCAGCTGCCCACATCAATGCCAGAGCTTGCACTTGAACATCACGCAACACAGCGGCAACCCCCAAAGCAGAATGGGCTGGTTCCACAGGAATTAGTTTTTGTCAGTGACTCTATTGTCAGGGAAACGAGAAATATACTTTGCAAAAAGGATAAGTGGAACAGGACCAAAGTATGTCTGCAGGGGGACAAAGGTTGATGGCATTGTAGAGCAGATATCATCTTTTAAGTATAGGTCAATGTTGAAAAAAAGCCGTGAGTTAAGGTTGAATTTGAAAGTGTCTGCAATTCTGCTCAAGAGGGAGTATGTGATGAAAGCCTTATCGATCAGTTCGGCCCTGGAGAGATTGTTCAAGGCTCAAGGGGTAGAATTTTTATCAGCCTGGTCTGTGCTTGTTAACAGGAAAGACTGCTTCAACAGGGATGGGATACGCTTAAATAGAAAGGGTGCAAGAATATTTGCTGATGCTATCGAGGCAGTATTAGGTGGGTCGGAAAACTGCTAGCTTGCAGGGATACACGGACTAATAGATTAACAGTAGCGGCTGGCAGAGGTGAAAGTGAAAGCTTCTATTGGAATGAGCAGCAGCCTGGAAAACAAGGAGCAGGGGATTTCAGAGACTGCTGGGAGTCACTGTAGAAGAAGTAAATCCATGGGCTGTTTTACGGTAGCTAAGAATAGGAACAGGTGCATGTATACTTATTTGTACACCAATGATAGGAATTTGGTAAATATATTTGATGAATTTGAGGTGTTGGAAAAACATCAAAGGCAGATATTGTTGGAATATCAGAGACGTGGTGTCACACAGATATAAGGAATGCAGAACTGGAATTTGGAAAGAACAATGTGTACAGAAAGGATAGAAGGATAGACAGGATAGGAAGGGAGGAGGTGTTATGCTATTAGTTAAGAAACAAATAAAATCCAAGGAGGTACAGCTAGTCAACATCGCTGGACAGTGCAGTGTCGAGTCAGTTTGGTGTGACATAAGCACTGGGAAATCAAAATAGGGGTGTGTTATAGGCCTAATGACTCTGATGAGTATAATAAAAAACTGTACAGGGAAATAGAGTGGGCCAGTAAATCAGAGTGTCTTATAATGGGAGATTTTAATTTCCCAGAGATTCACTCGAATTTGTGAGTTGATCACTCACAACACTAGCAAGGCTTTTGTGGATTTATTGGATGTGTTTTCTACAGCAGCATGTCCAGGAGGCAACTAGAGGGAGTAATACTCTTGATCTGATTATCAGATCAAGAAATAGTGATTCTTCATGCATTAAGAATCTGCAGATAAAGGAATCACTAGGCGTTAGTGATCAGAGTGAGCTGAAGTAGGATTTACTCAAAGAGAACTACCATTAGGGGTAAAGGGAAGAGTTTTTGCTTTCGTAAGGGTGACTATAGTGGTCTGAGACAGTATTTAAATTCTATACAGTGAGATGAACTGATGATGTTACCAACAGCAAATTCAAAATGGAAAGCATTCAAAGAATTAACCTTGGAAGCTACTAGGCTTTTCTTACCAACTAAGAAATATTGTTTGAGGTTTAGGTCTAAATGGATATTGGATAAACTAATGAGACATGTGGCAGAGGAAAAAAATGCATAGGATACATATAAATTAAAGGGTGACACGGAAATCTATAATAGATATAAGCTGGTCTGTAACCAAGTCACAAAAGAAATTAGGCAGGCAAAGGCAGATTACAAGAATCTTTGGCAAACGATGCAAAGAAAAACAACAAAGAGTTCTTTACTTACATAAACTCTAGAAGGAAGGGAATGAATCAGGTCCTGCTAGCAAACTAAATGAACATTTTGCATCTGCATTCACACATGAAGAATTATTCAGGGAGGGGAATGCCAGAGGTGAATTAAACTCTGGCAGTTAGCTAGATGATTTTGTAATAACTGAGAACAAAGTGAAGGAGAAATTATTGAACATAAGAAAGGCACCTGGAGTGGATCTATCCAGTTATATTAAAGGAGGCAGCAAAGGAAGTAAACAAACCCTTAGCCATAATTATGAGAGCTTCCTTGAACTCAGGGGAAGTACCCATGGACTGGAGATGTGCAAATGTAACCCCAATTCACAAATGTGGATCAAAGGGTAACACAAGTAATTATAGACCTGTTAGTTTAATTTCTGTTCCAGGGAAATTAATGGAGGCACTGGTTAAAGAAGCACTGCAGGATCATCTAGACAAGACTTCAGTTATAGCTCAGACACAGCATGGTTTTGTTAAGGGGAAGTCTTGTCTGACCAATTTGATTGGATACTATGATATGGTCACAAAAGAACTGGATGCAAAGAATAATTTTGATATCATATATTCAGATCTTAGCAAAGCTTTTGATACTCTTGCATATGGAAGAATCCTGCACAAATTGGAGCAGTGTGGCATTGGAGGGAAATACCTGAAATCCAAGTATCATATACTTGGATTTCAGGAATGCTTTTGATATTGTTTCACATGAAAGACTGCTGTACAAATTGGAGCGGTATGGCATTAAGGGTAAGTTGCTACAATGGATAAATGGATGGTTGAGTGGGAGACGACAGAGAGTGGTAATCAATGGACACTGCTCTTTGTGGACGAACGTTATTAGTGGAATTCCCCAGGTTTCGGTGCTGGGCACATTTTTATTTTGAGTATTCATCAATGATATTGATGAAGGTATATCAGGTTAATGTCCAAGTTTGCAGATGATACTAAGATTGGCAGAGTTGTTAAGTCAGTAAAGACAGTATGATACTCCAACTAGATCTAGATAAGTTGTGCAAATGGGCTGAGAAGTGGCAACTGAAGTTTACCATTGACAAATGCAAAGTACTGCATATGGGTAGCAATACCCAAGAGAAAAGTACCAACTGTGTGGTATTACACTCAGGGAAGTGGAAAGTGAAAAAGACCTGTGGGTAATTGTGCAGTCAAATATGAAGTTTCCTGAGAAGTCTGCTTGAATGGGTTGAGCAGTGCAGACGGGCTGTCAGGGCAGGTCATGGAGCATGGAGTCTTGTCAATGATATATAGGAATTTTGCTAGCAGGGACAGGGAGGTAAATAACCCATTGTACAAGGCAATGGTCAGGCCACACCTTGAGTACTCTCTACAGGTCTGTAGGCTTCATTTTAGGAAGGATGTAGAGTTACTAGAATGAGTACAAAGATGGGCAACAAGATTGGTGAAGGGAACAACGCGGTGCTCTTACCAAGAAAGGCTTAAGTTCTAAAAATTGCAGCACCTGGAGAGTAGGCACATGCGAGGTGATCTGATTGAGGTGTATAAGACCTTGAATGGGTTGAGCAAGCTGAAGAATGCTGATGGGATTCTTCCTCTTGCTCAGATTAAGAACCTGAGAGGGCATAGACTGAGGAAAAACATTTGTAGAATAGATGTGCGGAAATTTGCCTTTAGCCAGTGGGTAGTTGATTGGTGGAACAGACTTTTCCATCTTTTGTTGTGGAAGTTGATAGCCTAAATAAATTTAAGCCTGAGCAGAACAGGCAATTTGGAATGAATGGAGGGGTGAAATGGGAGCGTTTTTTTTTTTTTTTTTTGGCTGATGCTGCATAAGCTTGCTTTCTTTCATCATATGCCTCTGCTAATGCTAATGTATCTGGTCACATTATCTATGGTTTGATTCTGTGTAATCTGGTTGTCAAGAGAAATGGTTGCCCAAAAATTTTAGCCAATCTGCTTTAGAGAATTTCCAGGTGTTTTGATTTCTCTGTGTAGTGATATATTTGTTTGTAACTTACATTTGATAGGAAAATAATCGCAGCCAAGAAGGTCATTTTGTACTGTCCCCTCTATGCTTGAGAATAGTGTAGGAGAGCATATATACAGATTGATAGCCAAGATGGAATCTGTTGAGAAATGTATATGGGTAGGTGATCTGTGCTAAGTATAGTCAATTCTGCTATAACGTGGTACATGTGTTCCTAATAATCTGTGTTATGGTATTTCACACATTAAAAACAACAGGGCTTATGGTAAAAGGGATATGGGCACAGCACTAAAAAAAAAAATGTTCAATCTGGTAAGTAAAACACTAAAAAAGTTATAAACCTAATAAAATTTCTAATAAATAAATAAATAAATATTACAGTAAATATAGCACTTTACCTTGACAAGATATGATGTTTGTTTGATTATTATTTCAGTTCACTGACATTGTCTTTTTTTTGGATTATAAAATTTAAAACAGTACAAAAGATAAGAAATCAATAATGATAACAAGGGATGCACAAATTGCAAAAGTGAGACAAGTTTACAAAGCTTAAAAAATAGGAATGAAGAGAAGATTCTGAAAATTTATTTATGCTTTTTATATGACTGAAGGTTTCATGGAAGGGGAAATATTTCAGCATAATAACATAAAACCCACAGAATCCTAGCTATCGCTATTATCGCAAATGCAGTAAGATAGAGTTTACTTCCCATTTATCATTAGATTTCACTAACTTTAAAGCCAAATAAATTGGGAACTGCAAATTGTTTTTTGGTAGTGACCTCCGGAAATGTGCTCCTCTGCTCACACTATAATGTCTCACAAAATTTCTGTTCGAACAGAAAAATGTGAGCTCCTGAAAACATGGGTCAGCCTACAATATCACGAGTTATCTTGTGAATACAGCAAATGACAACAGTGTGTCTGCGACCAATACAACTACAGTAAATGGGAAATATAGGTCTCACACATTTGACATTTTTTAAGCTTCCTAAACTTGTATGTATTGCTGTGCAGGTTGCTACGTTCAGCTTGCTGCTGGTTTTGCATTCACCTAGTGTTACTCACACACGAAATCGCGCATGAGCCAATGTGAAAATTGTGTTACACTTGCATTATTCCGTAATATATATCAGTCACATTGCGAAAATGAATGCTACAGCAGAACTGGCTGTAATAGTATTTGCCATATAGTGCAAGGAAGACACAGGCTTGTGCTGCACTGGCAAAAAAAAAAAAAAAAACCAGTAGATAAGAAAACACAAATTATATGCTTCCCTCCTCACACAGGTATCCAGTAGACCTTTCAGTAAGTAATGTAAGGTTTTGCTGATCCAATAAGGTTTCTATAATCTGCTCTCTTCTATCCATATCAGGAGATCTCCATAATGGGTGGTCCCCATTAAAGTTACCTAATAAGCAGAAATGTGTCAGTAGTTGTCTTACAAATTGTTTGAGTTCTTTGGTGGTACATGTGTAGTTTGGAGAAAGGTATGCAGAAACAACAGTTAATGCAATTCCGAGTGTAATGCAAACAGCAACTGTTTCCAAGGATGTTCGAAGAGAAATTCTGAATGGAACTCTTGTGTGCACCAGAATCACTCATTTCTTTGTGTGGAGGGCGATGTATTTGTCTTTTTGATACAAAATATAGCTCTTGATGTCGAATGAAGCTCTTGAATAAAAGCTATAAGGCTTTGAAGTAGAATAGTATAATGAATGAGGAAGGAATATACACCCCAGTAAGTGAGAAAAGAACCAGTAGGCACAACAATAAAAATAAAATCTTAAGGAAGAACGGAAGACCTTAAGAAGTTTGCCTTTGGGTAGCATGTTGTGTAACAATGGAATAAGTTGCCTGCAAAACTCTCTGCCTCAGCGGGCAACTGCTGAGGCAGAGAGTTTTGCGAATTCAAGGAAGAAATGGATAGCCACTATCCAAGGAAGAACTTGCCTTTTGTAGAAAAAACTATTTTTCCAGTTATTTTAATATATTATTTTATTTTAATATAAATAATATATGGCCTATGAAATAAATTAGTAAATCTTGTTCTTCATATTTTGTAGCCAGCAGGTGTTCAACTGTCATGAATAAATGACATTTACTCAAAACAAAACAAACTGTCTTAACAAACTGAGTTTCCTTGAGAAGCATATTAGAATAGTCAATAGGCTATTCTAATACTGCAAATTATATATGGAGTTAGTTTATTTTTCACAACTTAGAATTTATTAATTACCCATATAATGCCTCTCACACATTATAATAACTTACTTTCATTATTGATGAACCAAAAATTATAGCATCAGAAACAACAATTAAAACACCTAAAATAAATCCAAATCCTGCTCCTAACCATGGGTACTGCATGTCAGCTGAGGGGAAAAAAATTTTTACATTATTGATAAAGGTCAATATATCTGACAATAAAGCTACAAGATTTAATATAAATTTATACTGTTAGCAAAATAAAATAGAATTATTCAAAATAAAAGTAAAACGGTCAAATTTTATTATAAAACTTCTCAATCATGTTTTATTAATTGTTGAGCCAATAATTTTAAACAACAGATTAGGGAAATATTATTAGCAGAAAATCGACCAAAAAAAAACAAGGAAAGCACCTTATCAATACAATACTACTTGCATGCTAGCTAGCATAGAGCAATTATTTATTATTAAAATAATCCTCAGTTTCCATAAACATGAAAATAATTTTAATTTAAAATTAAATTTATAAACATAAAATTGTTAAGATTCTGCCATTTCTAAAATGGTATATTAAAACTAACCATTTCAGTAGCAGTGGAATAGCAAAGCTGGTTAAAATAAGACAGCTTCATAATAATTTTGAGATCGGCATATCAAATGATAGTGTCTTTATAGTTTTATTATTCAGAAAATAAAATCTAAATGACATTAGATTTTATTTTCTGCCATTGGTGTTAAGACACAGACAGTGTTGCAGAATGAGAATTACTTGGATTTTCTTTGCTAGCCACAGAAAATTTTGACCATTGGCTCAAAGGAAACAAAAATTAAAATTAAGAACAAAACAAAAATTAAAAACTTTAAAATTTCTTAGAAATTAATTTTTATTATTATTAGCAAGGTTACTCAGCATCAACCAAAAAAAAAGAAAAAAAAAAAAGAAACACTTCCCACCTCATCTATCTATCCCTCTAATAATCTAATTTTTCCTTAAAATTATTTAAACTATCCACTTCTATGATGTCAGGTGGGAGTATTTTCCAACAATCAACCACCTGGCTGAAAGAAAATTTCTGCACATTTGTTCTGCAACCATCCTATACCCATTCCAACAGATCCACATCCTTCCTAAAATAGTTTCCAAATTGTATGAAGTACTCAAGATGTGGCCTAACCATTCCCTTATACAGTAAAAAATTACTTCCTTACCCCTGCTGGCAAAATTCCTGCATATTACTCACAAAACTTCATGAGTACTAGCAGCATGTGTGTACTGATCAGAGAACTTCATATCAGACTGTACAATTGTCCTCCAAGTCTTTTTTTGTTCTCCATGCGGTACCACAAAGTTAGTATTTGTCATTTAGTGCAAGGAATCCACAGGCTTTTGCTGCATTGGCAAAAAAAAAAAAAAAAAAAAACACAAGTAGGCAAGAAAATACAAATTATATGCTTCTCTCCTCACACAGGTTCATAATAAGTACACTCTAATCCAGTTGACCTTCAAATTTATTCAAACTGTCAGCCTCAACTACTTGCGATGGCAACTTGTTCCAGCAATCAGCGACTCGCTGGCTAAAAGAAAGCTTCCTACAATCTAATCTAAATCTCAACCCTTGTAGTTTGAATTTATGACCCTTAGTTCTGGAATTTTTTATAAGTTAGAATTCCACCTTCATTTGTTTTATTAATCCCTCTCAGAGCCTTGTAAAACCTCAATCAGGTCACCTCTGAGGTGGCTGGTTGTTGCCAAGCTCTGTAGCCCACATAATCAGTCTTTCCTCACATGGTCATCCTTCTGCCAATCTCACCATTCGAGTTGCCCATCATTGGACCCTTTCAAGAAGCTCATTGTCTTTTTTCAGATGAGGTCTCCATACTTGAACACAGTATTTAAATTAGTGGTCTTATAATTGTCTTATACAGTGGGATTATGATCTCAACTCTACAGGATAGTGTTCGATGTTGTTGTTGTGGTTTTTAGGAGCATTAGCAACTAAGGCCATATTGCTCTGGGGATATGCAGTGGTCATTCCCTGACCTTTCCGCATCCTCCGTATTTGGTGGGCATGGGCTCGAACCTTAGTGTTCAATAAATCATCACATCTGTGCGTATTGTAACTCTCAGATTCCTTTCCTCCTCCACTGTTTTTAATTCAATCCCATCAAGTGTATAATTTATTTGTGGGTTGCTATTCCCTAAGCATAAGCCCTTGCATTTAGCAGCATTAAAACATAGCTGCCTATTCTCTAAGTTGATATGTTATTCTGGGATTACTAGAACTCATAGGCAGCATCTTGCATTTGTCAATGTTAAACTTCAACTGCCATGCTCAGCCCATATGTGTAATGTTTCTAGATCTTGTTGCAGTATCATACCCTAATACTGCCAGGGCAGGTCATGGGGTTTTGTCAATGATATATAGAAATTTTGCTAGTAGGGAAAAGGAGGTGATTATCCCTCTGTATAAGGCAATGGTCAGGTCACGCCTTGAGTACTGCGTACAGGTCTGGAGGCCTCATTTTAGGAAGGATGTAGATTTACTTGAGCGTGTACAAACTCCCATCTGTCGTTGTGGAAGTTGATAGGTTGAATAAATTTAAGGAGGAACTGGACAGGAATTTGGAGGCAATGGTGTGATATTTTTTTTTTTTTTTTTTTTTTGGCTGATGCTGCATAAGCTCATACACTTGCTTTCTTGCATCAAATGCCACTGCTGCTACTACTACTACTGTCATTAACCATCCTACTGACCTTTGTATCATCTGTGAATTTAGACATGATAAGCCTTCATCAATATTATAATTAATAATGAAAACAGCAACTATGGTTCCAGCAATGAACCTTGGTGGATTCTTACATTAGTCCAAGAAGGGCAGTGCTCATTAACAATCATTGTCTTCTCCCACTCAACCAGCCCTTTGCCAATAGCAGTAACGTGCCTCTAATGCCACATTTAAAAAAACAATAAAAATTATGTTTTAAAAGTTAAAGGTTATATGGCAATTGCACCTATGTGCACTAAGCATCATCAAAAGATACATATATATATATATATATATATATATATTTTTTTTTTTTATTACTAGCCATACAAGGAAGCCTGAGGCTTATGCTGCACCAGCTAAAAAAAAAAATTTCCAAGTTACCCTGTGTGTGTGTGTGTGTGTGTGTGTGTGTGTGTGTGTGTGTGTGTGTGTGTGTGTGTGTGTGTGTGTGTGTGAGAGACAGAGAGAGAGAGAGAGAGAGAGAGAGAGAGAGAGAGAGAGAGAGAGAGAGTCAGAAGTAGAAGGGAATCACCAAGAAAGAAGAATGATGATATCCAGCTCAGGACCTTGTTTGTGCCAAGCAATTAACTCAAGCGGCTCACCAGATGTGAGCCGCTGGAGTTAATATATTTAAGTTAGAAGTAATAAAGCAAGAGACAAAGTGCAAACAGATGGAATTGTAAAGAACAAAGTGCCATAACTAGTAGGAAACAAAAAAATTAAAGCAGCAGATAGGAAAATAATGTAAAGAACCTAAAATATACATTAAATTATCTAAAATTAAGGGCTGAATTAATAAGCTAATTAGCAGGAAAGAAAGGAAGAAAAATATAATAATAATCAATAAATACAAAGAGACAGCAAGCATCAAAAAGAAGGTTGAAAAATAACTCTCACTTTATTACTTCTAACTTAAATATATATAAGTGAACGATGAGCAATATATATATATATATATTGCTCATAGTTCAAGTTTGTATTCATATAATGATTTAGTAATCTATGGTAATGATAGCAAATGTCATGACTACGAACAACTCATGAAACATGGATGAATAAGTGTGATTAGCAACTAATCATCCAATCATATGCGAGTTTGAATTATAATGGGAAAATGTGCTGCTTCAGTAAATCTGGCAAAGTTTCCACAGGTTCACATAATCTGGAATTATAATTTATTTAATTAAAAAGCACTATTATTTTTGAAAGTTTAGAAAAGTGCCATAAAGGTTACAATGAGTAATGGATTTAATGAGGTTTTCCCTTAGATCTCATTATAACCCAGGTTGACCAATTATATTTTAATACAAAACTATATAATCGGGTGGAGTCATCACCTGGTGCAATACCACCATTTTGCTAAATGGAAACTTCCAATTCAAGTAGCAAAAACCATATGTAGTCTCCAGAGCAAAGTTCCAGAGCCTTGTCATCTCTTCTTTCGTGCAGTATCCGCCACATTCTTATGGCAGCAATATGCAATCAATGTGAGATTCAATATTCCTTAGTTTTCACAGACCAGCTACAAAATTAATCTCCAAACTGAATCTGTTGGTAATGCTCTTGGATGCATCTTGGTAATGCTCTTGGATGCATCTTGGTAATGCTCCTGGAGGCGTCTATATCAGTTAGTGTGTAATTTCAATGCCTCTGCTCTCACTATTGACTGTAGGCTGTTTGAGTAATGTGATATGAGTAAAAAAAAATTTCATCTATTTGTACATGTTAACCACAAATTGTTACCTCATTCAATTCATAATGGTCATTCAAACTAATGGAATATACTTATTTATAATGTATAATCTCACTGCTTCTACTCCACCAGACAGTGACTAGAGGGAGTTCAAGTAGTGTGTATGTGTGTGTGTGGGGGGGGGCATTGTTGGGGCCAAGTCATGCTGAGGAGCTGGGTATATTCTTGGCATGTGTATCCCATATCCAAAATTTCATTACTTCATACAGCATGATCCCCCCACCTTTTCTTACCACTGAACACATAATGAGTTTTCAAACTAATAGAATACACTTAGCATTAGCATTAGTAGAGGCATTTGATGCAAGAAAGCAAGCTTATGCAGCATCAACCAAAAAAAAAAAAAAAAAACCCACTTCCACTTCACCCCTCTGTTCGTTCAAAATACCTGTCCAGCTGAGCCTTAAACTTATTTAGGCTATCAACCTCCACCACAAGGGATGGAAGTCTGTTCCACCAACCAACCACCCGCTGGCTAAAGGCAAATTTCCGCACATCTATCCTACATCTGTCTTTCCTCAATTTGAATTTATGCCCTCTCAGGTGATTTTTCTGAGCTAGAGGAAGAATCCCATCAGCATTGAGCATGCTTAAACCATTCAAGGCTTTATACACCTCTATCAGATCACCTCGCTGGTGCCTAGTCTCCAGACACTGTAATTTGCAAAACTTAAGCCTTTCTTCGTAAGAGCACCCCTTTGTTCCATTCACTAATCTTGTTGCCCTTCTCTGTACTCGTTCCAGCAGCTCTACATCCTTCTTGAAATGAGGCCTCCAGACCTGTATACAGTACTCTAGGTGTGGCCTGACCATTGCCTTATACAATGGAATAATCACCTCCTTATCCCTGCTGGAAAAATTCCTGTATATCATTGACAATACTCCATGAGCTACTCTTGCAGCCCGTCTGCACTGCTCAGAGAACTTCATATCTGCCTGCACAACCACCCCCAAGTCCCTTTCATTCTCTACCACTGTCAGTGTAGTACCACAGAGTTGATACGTTGCTCTGGGGTTGCTGTTTCCCATGTGTAGTACTTTACATTTGTCAATGTTAAACTTCATTTGCCACCTCTCAGCCCATCTGCTCAACCTTTCCAGATCCTGTTGCAGCAGCATAGTGTCAGTAGTGTCCTTGACAACCCTGCCAACCTTTGTATCATCTGCAAACTTGGACATTAAGCTTGATATACCATCATCAATATCATTTATAAATACAGAAAACAATAATGGACCCAACACTGAGCCCTGAGGGACTCCACTAATAACATTAGTCCACGATGAGCAGTGTCCATTGATTACCACTCTCTGTCTTCTCCCCCTCAACCACCCCTTTATCTATAGCAGCAATTTGCCTCCAATGTCACACTGCTCCAATTTGTGTAGCAGGCTTCCATGTGTGACAGTATCAAAAGCCTTTCTAAGATCCAAGTATATAATATCAAAGTTATTCCCTGCATCCAGTTCTTTTGTGACTGCATCATAGTATCCAATCAAGTCGTCAGGCAAGACTTCCCCTTAACAAAACCATGCTGTGTCTGAGCTATAACTGAAGTCTTGTCTAAATGATCCTGCAGTGCTTCTTTAACCAGTGCCTCCATTAATTTTCCTGGAACAGAAGTTAAGCTCACAGGTCTATAATTACTTGTGTCAGCCTTTGATCCTCCTTTGTGAATTGGGGTCACATTTGCACATTTCCAGTCTAGGGTACCTCCCCTGAGTCCAAGGAAGCTCTCATAATTATGGCTAAGGGTTTGCTTACTTCCTTTGCTGCCTCCTTTAATATAACTGGATAGATCCCATCCACCTCGGGTGCCTTTCTTGTGTTTATCTTCAACAGTTTCTCCTCCACTTTACTCCCAGTTATTTCAAGATTCTGTAGCTTACTGCTAGAGTTGAATACACCTCTGGCATTCCCCTTGCTGAATAACTCCTCATGTGTGAATGTCGATGCAAAATATTCATTTAGTTTGTTAGCTACCTGAGCAGGATCATCAACAGTTGACCCATCAATATCAAGTGGACCAATCTGATTCATCCCCTTCCTTCTAGAGTTTACATAAGTAAAGAACTCTTTTCTGTTTTTCTTTGCATCCCTTGCCAAGGATTTCTCGTAATCTGCCTTTGCCTGCCTAACCTCCTTTGTAACTTGGTTGCATATCAACTTGTATCTATCATAGGCTTCTGTGTCATGTGTTAATTTGTAAGTATCCCATGCATTTTTCTTCTCTGCCATATGCCTCATTAGTTCATCTGACATCCATTTTGGCCTAAACCTTGAACAATATTTCTTAGTTGGTATGTAAAGCCTAGTAGCTTCCAAGATAAGTTCTTTGAATGCTTCCCATTTTGAATTTGCTGTTGGTAACATCATCAGTTGGTCCCACTGTATAGAATTTAAATACTGTCTCAGTCCATCGTAGTCGCCTTTACGGAAGCAATAACCCTTCCCTTTTCCCCTAATGGTAGTTACCTCTTTGAGTAAATCCCACTTCAGCACACTGTGATCACTGCCACCTAGTGGTTCCTTTATGTACAGATTCTTAATGCATGAAGAATCACTGCTGATAATTTGCGTGATAATGAGCGTTTGGAAGGTTTAGATCTTATCTGCGATAAGATCTAAACCTTCCAAACGCTCCCTCGTTCATTTCAAAAATATACGTGGTCTTGGTTCCAATCTCAATGATGTGAATTTCCACTTACAGTCTGCCAAACTCCACACACTTTTTTTGACAGAATCCCAGTTCAGTTGTCTGAATTATTCGATGTATGATTCCTTTTGCTTCAAAGGTGGTAATTGCATATATATCTGCTCTGCTATTCCCTGCCAGAGATGGCAGGGAATATCAGTGCTTAGTAATTTGGAATCTCCTCCTTTCAATCTTCTATGGCATAAAATCTCTCTACCACATTCTGCCAAATTCATCTGTTGCCTCTATCGTTCTCCCAACTCCACTAATCACTCCTTGACTTCCTCTACTTGAAACTTGATGTTCTCCAGTCCAACTTTCCTAACAGTGAGGTAATTTTCCTTGGTGATTTTAATGTTCACAACTCCAGTTGGCTTCCATTTTCAGGTCACACAGACCCAACTGGTCAAGATGCTGAGGCTTTCGCAATTCTAATAACCTCACACAGATTGTTCATTTACCTACCAGAATACCAGATAATCCGAATCAAGCAGTCAACATGCGATCTCAAAAATAACCCTTCTAAGTACACGGTCGAGGTGAGTGGTCCTCTAGGCACCTCAGATCACAACATGGTGATGATCTCATCTCCAATGGAGTCTTTCTCATGTGGCCATTCTCAATCTCTTGTTGTTTGGCATTACAAAAAATGGGATGATCTGGGAGATTTCTTTTCTTTTTTTCCTTGTTCGGATTACTGTTTTGAATCTGATGCCAACGTTTGCTCATTTCGTGTCAGTGAAATTATTCTCGTAGTGGGGAATACTTCATTCCACACTCCACCTTAAAAACCTCACCTTGTCCTTCATTTAAACCTTGGATTTCCAATAAATGTGCTAAGGCTGTTCAAGACAAGAATGGTGCATATCGTAATTGGCTCAGTTCCAAATCTCCAGGTTCATTTTCTCCCTACACCAAAGCTTTCAACAATTGTAAAATTATTAATCAGTCCAAACTAGATTTCAACTGGCTAAGAGTAGAGTTAGTTATTTAGTTAGTTATATTTGGTTTTTAGGAGCATTAGCAACTAAGGCCATATTGCTCCGGGATATGCGGTGGTCATTCCCTGACCTTTCTGCATCCTCCGTATTTGGTGGTGACGGGCTCGAACCCCGGTCTAATCAAGAAGCATGTGCTATGCACTGCTACTCCTTCCCACCTGGCTACGGAGGCGCCCGCTAAGAGTAGAGAACTTTCTTCTCGTCCAAATGGTAGCTGAGCATTCGGGTCTCTTGCCAAAGCTATTGGCCGCAACTTTTGCCCATCTCTGTTCTAAATCAGATGGTTCTGTTGCCACTTCAGTCAAATATAAAGCTGACCTGCTAGCATCCTATTTTTCTTCCAACTCATGTATTGATGATCTTGATAAACCACGTCCCAACCATTCCCAGTACACTCCACTCAATGCTTCCTGTGGTGTTCTGTCAAAACAATGTCAGAAGGATTTTGATGAATCTTGATAAAAAAAAAAAACTCCAAGTCGTGATGCTATTTCTCCACTTTTTCTCAAAACCTGTGCTCCTGAACTTACTCCTGTTCTGTGTTGCCTTTTTTTCACTTTCTTGTTCCAAAGGTGTTCTTTCCTTCTGCTTGGAAATTTTCTCATATCCTGGCATAAAAAGGGTGACCAATCTCTCCCATCCAATTACAGTAAACCCTCGCTATTTGCAGTATCTGTATTCGCGGTCGCTGATTTAATATAAAATGAAACCTAAAAAAATGTGAATTTTAAAGCGCCGTGAATATTTTCCGCCATAAAAAAACATGGGTGTGGCTAAAATTATCTTTCCCGGTCAAAACAGCATTCAGTGGGTGGGGGGAGAGGGGTGACAAAATCGCGAGCGTGGATGTTTCTCGCTAATCCTTGTTCAGTATGTGTTATGCGCTTGTCATGGAAGGTTTGGTCGTTGGCTTTTAATTTATATGCTTATAAATTGAATAAATTTATGAATTTATAAATTGATATGCTTACAAAAGTGATAAATCTACCATTCTGCAGTGTAAAACAGACTTTTTCGAGTGTGTTAACGGAAGAAAGTGCCTTTATTGTGGACAAGTTCTTTTTTACCCGTACAAAAATATGGCTACGAATAACAAGGAAAATGAGAAAATATCAAAGAAGGTGATGACATTAGCGAATAAAATTGAGTTATTAGACAAATTTTCTAATGGTGAAAGTGTCTCTTCAGTGGCAAAACATTATAAAATCAATGAGTCAACGGTACGATCAATCAAAAAATTGGAAGAAAAAATCCGCCGTAGTGTCCGTGAAAACGTGCTAATTGTTTCAAAAATTTGCTCTGTAACTCGTGATGTTAAATTAGAAAAAATGGAAAAAGCTTTAAATCTGTGGATAGAAGACCAAACTCAAAATAAAATTCCGTTAAGTTCACTCATCATTCATGAAAAAGCAAAACTTTATCAACACTTTAGCGAAACTGGTGATAGCACTGGCAGGATAAGTTTTTTAGCTAGCAAAGGCGCTGGTCTGAAAGATTTGTTTGAAATTTCTAATAAATATTACATTTAATATTAAATTGTTTCTTATTTTCATTTCGATGCCATATGCTTGCATTTCACTATGTACTGTCCATGTACATAGTCATATTATGAAGGTACATATAATACATACATAGACAAAATTTTAGACTAGTTTTTCTTATACAGTGAAACTTCTCCTAACGGACACCTCTCATTAATGGACGTCTCTCTACAACGGACATTTTCAAATTCCCCAACTCACCTCCATTGGTTTTAACGTGTTTGCAGCTTCTGTCTAGCGGACATTCTCTGTAACGGACGCGGACAGGCAATATGCACTGTTTCATTTAGATTAGCACTTAATTTGATCTCCCCATAACGGACACGGCCCTTTTTCTAGGAACGTTTCTTCCACGTATTCCCTGAATCGTGTGTTTATTTTCTATTTCCGATTCTCTGAATTTTATCAAGGTTTACGTCACGGTTCTAAACCCTTTTTCAAGAATTTTAAGGCACGTGTAAAACTTCTGATGAATTCAGTGTGTGCAGGGGGGGGGGGAATATGGTCGGCCTTTCGTCTTTTCAGTTTCAGTTTTCAGTTTTGTTCAGTGTCTTGTGAAGTGCACAATGTCTTCTCGTAAACATTTAACTTTAAAAGATAAAGTCGAACTCATTAATGCGTATGATTGGCAAAAAAATAGTGTTCGCAATCTCGCTGCAAAATTCAAAATCGGGAATACGCAGGTAAGCGACATCCTAAAGAAAAAAAATTAACTGCTCAAACAATTTTGGCAACACGGAAATGATCAGGTTCAAAAATCATTCCCGAAAACTGTTGGACTTCAAATTTGTCGCGCACGTGCTAAAAAAATTCCCATTAATGGGCCTATTATTAGGGAAAAGGCTTTGGAGGTTGCGAAATCTATGGGAGTAAATGAGTTCAAAGCTTCTGTGGGATGGCTAGACAAGTTCAAAACTCGGCATAAAATTTCTTGGAAAACCGTAGGTGGTGAAAGTGGATCTGTTGATACTGGGGTTGTAACAGAGTGGACCGTCAAATTGGTAGATTTATGTCGTGATTTTGAAGCTAAGGATATTTACAACTGTGACGAAACAGGGTTGTTTTTTTAAAGCTCTTCCTGAAAAAACAATGAGTCTAAAAAATGAAAAGTGCCAGGGCGGAAAAATTTCTAAGGAACGCTTGACTGTACTATTATGTAGAAATATGCTGGGAGACTTTGAACAACCTCTTGTTATAGGAAACCCACAAAATCCTCGTTGTTTCAAGGGCATAAAGTTGAATCTTTTGGATGTTGACTGGAAGTCTAATAAAAAAGCGTGGATGACACGAGATATCATGAGCGAATGGATAAGTCAATTTAACCAAAACTTGATTCGTCAAAACAGAAAAATTATTCTTTTCATGGATAATGCTGGATCTCACCCGCATATTGAATTGTCCAACATTCAAATCGTTTTTCTGCCACCAAACACATCTGCAGAGTGTCAGCCCTTGGATCAAGGGATAATAAAAAATTTTAAACTTCACTACAGAAAATGTGTTTTAAGACATCTCATTCCATACATGAACGATGTAACATGTGCGAGTGACCTTGCAAAGAAAACCGGCATCCTAGATGCGATTCAATGGATTTCCTCTTCAGTAAATGCAAATAGAAAACAAACTGTCGTGAACTGTTTTGTAAAGTCTGGCTTCTCAAACGTAAAAATTGAAGTTGTGAACAGCAATGTCGAGCACCAAGAACTTCAACATCTATTGATAATGTACGATACTTCCGCTACAAGTGACCCTGGCTACAAAGATACAGACTCAAACCTCACTACAGAAGATGGTGCTCTAGATATCAACGACATTATCATCGATATTTTTCAAGAAGTTCCTCATGAGGATGAAGAAATGGAAGGAGATCATTCTGTCGAAGAACATATTAACGACGAACCACTGATGAAAATAGAAGAAGCGCTCATACAAATCAATCGTTTAAAAATGTTTTTCGTCGCTGAAGAAGATACTGAAGGACTTACGATGGATTCTTCACTCCAAACAAATGTTAAAAACAAAATTATCAGCCGGAAGAAGGTGCAGAAGAAAATAAGTGATTACTGTATGCATTCTTCTTAAGATAAAGTCATAATATGCATAGCACAATTGTATGTATATTATTTTCAAAAATATTGTGCAAAATCTGTATATAATTTAATTTAATTTTACATTAAACGTTTAACGATTTTTCTTTCTTTTTTTTTTTTCTCCCTCAAACTTCTTGTTAGCGGACACTTCTCTCTAATGGACACATTTTCGTTCCCCATGGGTGTCCGTTAAAGGGAAGTTTCACTGTATACAGTATTTCATACTTTGGAACAGAACCCCTTTATTACTATGGGAGCAATAACTCAGTGTTCGCATTTTAGGTATTCGCGGCATTTCTCAGGAACATAACCCCCGCGAATAGCGGGGGTTTACTGTACTTCTATTCTTTTAGTATTAGTAATGGCCACATGGTGTGCAAGGAAGCCTATGGCTTATGCTGTACCAGCTAAAAAAATAATAATAATAAAATAAATAATAAATAATAATAATACAGGTCGATCATCACTAATTCTGCAGCATTGGGACCTGTGGGGTGCCGGATTATTGAGTTTGCCGGATCACCTGTGGTTATTTTAGCACATATATTTTATCCAACAGCTAACAACCTCCTTCTACCCTTAACACGTTGACTGCCAAGCTAGTTTAAGAAAAAAATTCCCCAGGGGCCAAAAAATATTTAGCAAATAATTTGATTAGTAATTCTAAAATAAATATTGTAATGTCAGTGTTGTCATTTTTTCGCTTAAAATATATAAAAAAAAAATCTTTTTTTTTTTTTTTATCGCATATATGTGGCCAATGTGGCCACATATGTTGGTTACTTTATTTCTTGAAAAGCCGTGTCAGCCACACGTGTGACGCCATTATGACATGCATATGAAGGTCATTTGTGATTTATTGTTTATTGCACATGCGGCGAGCGCTGAAATAAAACTAATTATGATAAAATAAACTCTCAAACATCGCAATAAGTTTGTCAGTATTGTTAGAGATTTTGTGAAAACAAGTGGTGTTTTTTTTTTTTTTTTTTTTCTTAGGAGCATTAGCAACTAAGGCCATATTGCTCCGGGGATATGCGGTGGTCATTCCCTGACCTTTCACATCCTCGTTATTTGGTGGTCACAAGCTTGAACCCCGGTCTAATCAAGAAGCGTGTGCTATGCACTGCCGCTCCTGCCCACCTGGCTACGGAGGCGCCAGTGAAAACAAGTTCGTTAGTGCGCTGTATTATCCATCATGTTGTGTTGTTTTTCTGCAAGTTTGTATAAGTGTGTTGTGAAAAAAAAAAAAAAAAAAATCTAAAAAGGAATAGCTAAAAGAAAATTACTAAGATAAGAGGAACTGAGAGAAATTGCTGGAATTTACAATTAATCAGAGTTAAACTTCTCACAGACACACTGTTGTCAAGTTTTTTCAGAAGTTCAACTTTATCTGTTATGGACAATGTACGGTGTTTGGGCTTTACACCACAAGAGGCACTTCCTTTATGCAATGGAACCATGGCTGGGGCTAAATGTGAGCATGTTATAATAATAAATATAGAAAAACAAGTGGGAATGGCTTTCCAGGTTTACAAGTTCACGCCAACAGCTGATGCTGCAACCAAAGCCACCAAAACAGTAGTGGCAGGTTGGCTTGCTGACCCGGGAAATTTGAAATTACGTTCACAGAAATTATGTCCGAATTAGCGGTGGAACCGGATTACCGGTGGCCAGATTAGTGATGGTCGACCTGTAATAAAATAAAATAACAAAAAATACGTAAAATAAAATAATAAGAATAAAAACAAATGAACAATAATAAGAAGAAAATAAAGCTTTTAGAGCATAAGCCTCAAGCTATGGGAGAGTCTAAACTATGTATAAATATAGTGCAAGCGCATCAGAAATACATAGCTATATCTGAATAAATCAGAATATTAGTAAAACGGCATTGTTTTAAGTTATATCTCATATTGTGAATACCTTCACAACGAGTTGCCATGATATTGCACTACTTCGAGTAAGTAACTCTTCACCTAAGGAGAAGACTAATGTTACTTATCTCTCAGATGGATACCACCACCACCACCCAGACGGCACCGTTTCAGGGCTATTTGGCTCTTCTTCGGTGGGTGGGTGGGCAGGTATCCGAGTGATGCAATGACGGCAAAACAGTTATGAAGTATAACTCCACAATATGAGAGATGCCTGATGGTGTATCATGTATTTCCCACTTGTTTTTCTGCATTTATTATTATAATACATGATACACCACAGGCATCTCTCATATTGTGGAGTTATACTTCATAACTGTTTTACCATCACTGCATCACTCGGGTACCTATCCACCCACCGAAGAAGGGCCAAATAGCCCTGAAACGGTGCCGTCTGGGTGGTGGTGGTATCCAACTAAGAGATAAGTGACATTAGTCTTCTTAGGTGAAGCGTTACTTATTCAAAGTAGTGCAATATGATGGCAACTCGTGAAGGTATTCACAATATGAGATATAGCTTAAAACGATGCCGTTTTACTAATATCAGATATAGCTATGTATTTCTGATGCGCTTGCACTATATTTATACATAAAAAGAAAATAATAAATAATAATAATAAAAATTAATAAGAGAAAAGGAAATGGACAACCTATGCATTTCCCTCCTCCCTTAGGTAATTATCCAGCTGACCTTTGAATTTACCCAGACTGTCAGCCTTTACCACCCATGTAGGTAACTTATTCCACTAATTTATAATTTGCTGGCTAAAATAAAACTTTCTGCAATCCAGTCTAAACAACTCCCCCCATAACTTGAAATTATGGCCCCTAGTTCTAGAATCATTTATAACCCTGAAAATTTCATCCTTATTCAATTTTCTTATGCCTCTCAGAGCCTTAAACACCTCAATCAAGTCTCCTCTAAGGTGCCTAGTTTCCAAGCTCTGCAACCCACATATTCAAAGTCTTTCCTTATATGGACGCCCCTTTGCCGATCTCACCAGGTGAGTTACCCGTCTTTGGACCCTTTCAAGAAGATCGATTTCTTTCTTTAGGTGCAGTCTCCATACTTGAACACAGTAGCCCAAGTGTGGTCTAACAATATAATGGGAATATGACGTCCTTATCTCTACAAGCGATTGTTCGATAAATCATTGATAGGACACCATAGGCCCTCCTTGTAATCAGTCTACAATGCTTGGAGAACTTCATAACTGACCGTATCGTAATACCCAAGTCCCTTTCCTTCACTACCAGCTTTAGTCCAACTCCGCCAAGTGTATAAGTTATTTTGGGGTTACTGTTCCCGAGGTGCAATACCTTACACTTTTCTGGATTAAAGCATAGCTGCCATTTTTCTGACCATCTCTGAAGTCTATCTAGGTTATTCTGAAGAAGCTTTGCTTGGCGGCAATCATTAACTACTCTACCAATCTTTACATCATTTGCAAATTTAGACATCACGCCCTCTATCCCTTCATCAAAGTCATGTATGAAAATCAAAAACAACAATGGTCCTAATACTATCCTTGGGGAAGCCCACTTCTTACATCAACCCAATCTGAGGAATAACCATTTATCACAACCCTCTGCCTCCTGCCTGAAACCACCCTGCTATCCATCTAAGGATTTTCCCGGTGATTCCAACCTGTTCCAGCTTATAAAGTAACTGCTCATGTGGGACTGAGTCAAATGCTTTGCTGTTCAAATAATTTCCTAAGTCCAGCTCTTGAGTGACCCTGTCAAAATAGCTAACCAGATTAGTTAAACATGATTTTCCCTTTACAAAACCATGCCGAGTATTCTTCGGAATTCCATTTCCATTTAAGTGATCCTGAATTCCACCCTTGATCATAGTCTCCATGATTTTCCCTACTATAAGTGTGGGGAAAAGTGACACTGAAGTTAGACTAACTGGCTGGTAATTGCCAACTTCACTCTTAGAACCTTCCTTTATGTATTGAAAATACATTGGCACTTTTCCAATCCAACGGAATCACTCTTGAGTCCAGTGATGCTCTCATAATTAGCCTCAATGGTTCAATGCACTCACTTGCCGCCTCCCTTATAGGATAAATGCTTTCAACCCCAGGAGCCTTACTAGCCTGTAGGCTCCAAAGTATTTTCATTAAATAAACGTGTGAAATTTCAATATCATTAATTACATTTTTTACAACTTCACTCCCAGAATTTCTCATTGAAGTGAAGGGTTTTTCTTCTGTAAATATTGATGCAAAGTAAACGTTGAGTTAATCTGCAACTTCAGTTGGGGTATCTAATACTATCCGACATCCATTGCATAAGGGTCCGATCTGGTTTGTCCTTCTCTTCTTTGCATTTATATAGGGCGCCTCCGTAGCCAGGTGGGAAGGAGCAGCAGTGCGTAACACACGCTTCTTGATTAGACCGGGGTTCGAGCCCGTCACCACCAAAATACGGAGGATGTGGAAAGGTCAGGGAATGACCATCGCATATCCTGGAGCAATATGGCCTTAGTTGCTAATGCTCCTAAAAACCAAATAACAAACAACAATAACAAACATTTATATATATGTAAAGAATTCCTTACCCCCCCCCCCTTTTGCTCTCTTTGCCAGCGATTTCTCAATCTGCCTTCGCCAGCCTAACCTTTTCAGTGGCATTATCACAAATCAATTTTTAGCTGTTATAGGCTTCAGTACTTTTTATTGCTCTGTAACTTTTCCATGCCATCTTTTTTCTGCTCAAGTAACTTGGCAACTTCATTATTCATCCAACTTGGAATCCTCCCCGTGGAGTATTTTTTTAATGGTATGTACACATTCAAGGCTTCTGTGATTAATATTTTAAAGGTATACCATAATTCAATTGTATTCGCTCTCTGTGAGATATCTACCAGTTAATAGAGGCCATGTAGCACCTTAGGGCAGCGTAATTTCCTTTTCTGAAATTATAACCCATTCCTTTGCCTTTAACTACTGCTACCTCTCTCTTCATTGTTCGCTGTAGAACTCCATGATCACTTCCTGCTAGTGGTTCCTGTACTCTCAGCCCTATTATGTCATCTGGTTCGTGGGTGATGATGAGGTCTAGAGTATTCTTTTCCCTAGTACTTTCCCTGACATGTTGATACAAATAACAATCGTAAGCTAACGCAAAGAAAGCCAACATGAGAACAATGAGAAATGCGGATAACTTACGTGGAAAATTAGTTTCCTGACACTGGACTCTAGTGCTGCTCGCTCAGTAAGCAGATGGTAGGTGTTATTGGTCTGGAGCCAAAATCGAGAAGGATACATGTTTGATAGAGTACCATATCGGGAAACTAATTTTCAGCGTAAGTTATCCGATGTTTCTCGTCGTTCTCGTTTTGGCTTTCTTTACCTTTGCCCAATCATCTAGTCAATTTAAAATTTTTTTTCCCATGTGGAGTTTTCTTCCCATTTACTCCAATCAATTAGAGGCATATTGAAATCACCCATAATAAGATATTCATGCTTATTTGCCCATTCCATTTGCATGTAGAGGCTCTCATCATAATCTTCACAATCACCTGGCCTGCAGATTACTCCCACTCTCATTATACCTTTGCTTCCAACTATTTCGCACCATACAGATTCTATACTAGCAAGCGAAACGTCTGAATCTGGGAAAGCTTTTGTCACGCTCAGGCTACTTTTGATAAGAAGCATGACAGAACCGCCCCTTCTATCTTCCCTGTCCTTCCTAAATACATTATACATATCAAACTTAAACTCATCATCCCTTATCTCTGGGTGGCACCACGTTTTTGTAAGCCCTATTATGTCATCGTTACTTGTCCTAACCAGCATTTCGAATTCACTCATTTTAGTGACGACACTTCTGATATTACTGTATAAACAATTAAGACTTAGTGTCTTTGTATAGTTAACTATCCTGACACACCCCTTAAAGTTATTTAAGCTCGCTTCCCTGGCATTTGCTACCTGCTCATTTGAAACGCTTTTGCCCTCAGAACATCTTGCTACTATGTTCTGTTAGAGAATGTTTCCCCAAGAGAATTGGCTATTACAGTTGGATCTGCAATAGTGCATCCATTATAATCTAGGATTAAAGAAGTGTAGGATGTATATTTTCCCTTAATTTTCCGGATTTTATCCCAGACCAACTTGTACTAGTGGACTGAGTAATTGATGAAGTAAAACGGATCCATGATTGATTTTTACTCTCACGGCGGATTTAGCGTGCTTTGGCTCGTGTGCATTTAAAGACTAAGGTTGGCCGTGGCAGGATATTGTCGGAATATCCCCCAGGCTTTGTTTCGAGCCTTTTTTGCTGCTGTGCATTGTGAATTCCGCCATGGTTTGGGAAATGGTGGAAACCAGGCAGATGTTTTTGGAACGGCATTTGCAGCTGCTTGGACGATAATTTATGTGATGTACGTGACTCCATCATTGATGGGCTCCTGACTGAGGGCACTGAGGTCAAAATTTGCCTGATGTTGGAAGGCAGTCCCAGTCAGCCTGATCAGTCTTCCAATGTGGTAATCCGAAAGGAAGACACGGTCTCCCACAGTGTAACGAGGTTATCACAGGGAAGTGATCACTTCCGTATGGGTTCTCCTCCACTTCCCAAGTGAGAGAAGGGAGTAGGGAAGGGGAGCAGATAGAGAGATCAATGGCAGAAAATGTATGGGTAGGCATGTGGAAGGTATTTGTTCCCACATTTAGAAGGGAAAGGTCATTGTCACTGAGCATATGCTCTATGACTTGTCCCCTTCCACTGTTGCTAGCACTACCCAACAGGGTGTTATGTCCATTAAAATCCCCCAGAAGTAAGAAAGGGGGGCAACTGCGTTACAAGATCATCGTCTTCCTGGGAGATGTCAGTCCCAGGTGGCAAATAAATAGAGCAGACGGTTAATAAAAATCCCACTGTAAGGTCAATTGCAGTAGCTTCTATGTTGGTTGTAATTAGCAAGGGCTGAACTGGGGTCTGGTTGCCCACAAGGACAGTCACTCCTCCATGAGCAGGACCATATGTAATTCTATCCTTACGAAAACTTGTGATGTTATGCATGGTGGGGTCATCATTTGCCTTTAGATAAGTCTCCTGCAACCAAAAGCAAACTGGCTCGTGCTTTTGCAGGAGGGCCTTGATGTCATCAGTATTTCGCCAGAATCCATGACAATTCCATTGTAGAAATTTAGCCATTATTTTGGCTTGGTGGGTCCATCAGATGTCTTCCGAGGTGCTGAGGGCTTACTTTTGTCAGTCTTGGATTTATCTTTTTTGGGAAGTATGGACGCTGTCCTGTTCCTCCGCAAAGAGTTCCAAGACTGATTCGTCTGGTACCTCCTTGTTCTCTACATCCATTGTTTCTTGGATTACTGGTGGCTCTTCTTTACCACTTGGTTTTGGTAGAGGTGGAGCACTAGGAGGAATGGATATAGGAGTGGCAGCTGTGTTTTTTTGGTGGGCTTTTGTGAACTCAATATTTAGCGTGAAATCGGAGTGAATGACTCTCTTGGTGGTATAGTCATCTCAGTTTGTGTACCGACAGTGCACTTCACAGAAACCTTCTGAGCATACGAAGCCTTCCTGCTATTTGACTTTTTTGCTAGCAGGGAAAGCCCTGCTAGCAAAAGGAGGTGATTATTCCTTTGTATAAGGCAATGGTCAGGCCACACCTTGAGTACTATGTACAGGTCTGAAAAACTCATTTTAGGAAGGATGTAGAGTTGCTTGAGCATGTACAGAGAAGGGCAACAAGATTGGTGAGTGGAACGAAGGGGATCTTCTTAACAAGAAAGGCTTAAGTTCTGCAAATTGCAGTGTCTGGAGACTAGGCACCTGCGAGGTGATCTGATTGAGGTGTATAAAGCCTTGAATGGGTTGAGCACGCTGAATTCTGATGGGATTCTTCCACTTGCTCAGATTACAAACCTGAGAGGGCATAAATTCAAATGGAAAGATGTGAGGAAATTTGCCTTTAGCCAGTGGGTAGTTAATTGCTGGAACAAACTTCCATCTGTCATTGTGGAAGTTGATAACTTAAATAAATTCAAGGAGGAACTGGTCAAACTTTTAGAGGGAATGGTTGTGAAATTTTTTTTTTTGGCTGATGCTACATAAGTTCATACACTTGCTTTCTTGCATTACATGCCCCTATTATTATTACCTGCTAGTAGAGATAAGATGTAATAATCTCATTATTATTACCAGACGAGTTACTTGTCTTTGGATCAGTAAATTTACTGGTCCAAAGACAGGTAACTCACCTGGTGAGATCAGCAAAAGGAGTCCATATGAGGAAAGACTTCAAATATGTCGGTTGTAGAGCTTGGAAACTAGGCACCTTAAAGGAGACTTGATTGAGGTGTTTTAGGCTCTAAGAGGCATAAGTAAAATGAATGAAGACAAAATTTTCACAGTTATAAATGATGATTCGAGAACTAGGAGCCATAATTTCAAGTTGTGTGGGGAGATATTTAGACTGGATTGCAGGAAGTTTTATTTTAGCCAGCGAGTTATAAATTACTGGAATAAGCTACCTACATGGGTGGCTGAGGCTGACAGTTTGGGGAATTCAAAGGTCAGCTATATAATTACGTATGGGAGAAGGGAAATTTATAGGTTGTTTATTTCCTCTTCTCTTATTAATTATTTTATTTTATTATTATTTTTTTTTATTTTCTTCTTTTTATTATTATTTTTTTAAATTTTATTCTTTTTATTATTATTTTATTTTTATTTTATTCTATTATTTTATTTTTATTTTTTTATTTTATTCTATTATTTTATTTATTTATTATTATTTTTTTTTGGCTGGTGCAGCATAAGCCATAGGCTTTCTTGCACCATGTGGCCATTGCTAATAATAAATACTAAACAAAAGCCACGTGAAATCTTTGAAGCTCATATCTTTGAAGCTCTGATCTCTGACCTGCATCCAAAATAGAGTTAACAGGCTCTTCCAACAAGTTGCGACAGTGGCTTCTGCTGTGATTTTAATATCACATCTCTGCAAAAGTAACAAAAGCTATCAGGCTTATTTTGGGCAAGAACACAACATATTTCATGTATGGTTGAGGTACGTGTACATAAGAACACAATTAAGAAATTGTAGATTTTTATTTCTAATTTAAATACAGTTCATGATATACACTTATGATGCAACATTTGTTTACAAATGCTAATTCACTAATACATTTGTTCACCACCACCTTCTGAAACACATACTCTTTTTAAAATATGAAAATAATTGCTTGGTGCCGAACCCACTCATATACCAGTAGAGAAGTTTTTAGAAGGCTCACAATGTTTCTAGATAACTCCATTAAAAGTACTAGAACCTTCCAGAACATCCCAACCTTTCTTCCACAAGTAACAATATTTCTAGAACATGCTGAAACATTGTTGAATGTTGTAAAACCCCCTGCATGTTCTAGAAATAAAATAAAAAAGATAAATAGATAAAATAATGGAAAAGATGATTAACCAACTACAGGTCTTGATTTTCTGTCATTAATCTATGATATTTGAATTTTGAAAACTGAGGTTGAGTACAACTTTTTAAGCACATATCTGAGTTTCTGAACATATTTCCTATGAGAATCTCTTGAAATTATTTTGAAGAAATTGATGACGACCAGTGTTATGTCTGATTATTCCCTTATCAGTTTTATTTTGTAATTTATTTAGCACATCCACTTCATTCAGCTTAGAAAATTTTCCCTTGTTGACAGCAAAAATTTACATTTTGTATGTTTGGTTTGTTTACGTTAGACTAAAGAGGGCTTTCCACATTTCAGGAACTTCTTTCCTTTAGTCAGCTCTCTTACAGGTTGTAGAGTGACACCAGTGAAAGTTTGGCTGCTTTTCAGCAACTCACTATAGAAATACAACCTTTTGGATATGGATTCAGGGGAGGTCCCCCATGGACTGATGATGTGCAAATGCATCCCCAATTCATAAAGGGCAATAAAAAGGGTGACATGAGTAATTATAGACTTGTTAGCTTAACTTCTGTTCCAGGGAAAATAAAGGAGCCACTGATTAAAGAAGAAATGCAGGACCATCTAGACAAGACTATAGTTATACTCTTCAGCCACAACATTGGTTTGTTAAGGGGAAACTTGTCTGACCACTCTGACTGGATACTATGATGCAGTTACAAAGGAACTGGATGCAAAAAAATAATTTTGATATCATATACTTGGATTTCAGGAAAGCTTTTGGTGCTATTGTACATAAAAGACTGGTGTACAAATTTGAGCAGTGTGGCACTAAGAGTAAGTTATTGCTATGGATAAAAGGATGGTTCAGGGGGAGAAGACAGGGTGGTAATTAAAGGGACACTGCTTCTTGTGAATTAATGTTATTAGAGGAGTTCCTCAAGGTTCAGTGTTGGACCCATTGTAGTTTTCTATATTTATTAATGATATTGATGAAGGCATATCAGGCTTAATGTCCAAGTTTGCACATGATAAAAAGGTTGGCAGGATGGTTAATGACAGATGCTACTGCCAAAGGATCTAGAAAAGTTAGGTGGGAGCTGAGAAAAGGAATTGAAGTATAACACTGACAAATGGAAAGTACTGCATATAGGTAGCAGTAAATCCCAGAGTAACATACCAACTGTGTGGTACTACATTCAGCTTAGTGGAAAATTAAAAAGACCTGGGAGTAACTGTGCAGTCAGATATGAAGTTATCTGAGCATTGCAGACAGGTTGAGAGGGCAGCTCAGATTTTTTGCCAATGACATACAGGAATTTTGTTAGAAGGGATAAGGAGGTGATTATCCCATTGTATAAAGCAATGGTCAAGCCACACCTTGAGTACTGCATATAGGTCTGGAGGCCTCATTTTAGGAAGAATGTAGAGCTGCTAATACAAGTACAGAGAAGGGCAATGAGACTGATGAGGAGAACAAAGGAGCATCCTTACTCAGAAGGCTTCAGCTCTGCAAATTGCAGAATCTGGAGACTAGGCGCCTGTGAGACATTATGATCAAAGTGTTTAAGGTCTTGAATGGATTGAGTAAGCTGAATGGGGAAGGCATTCTTGCTCCTCCTGAGACTATACCAGCGTTTCTCAAACTGTGTTCTGTGGAACACTAGCGTTCCGTGAAAAATCCTAATTAATAATTAAAAAAATAAATAAATTTTGCATATTTGTAGCGTACACCACTTTTGTATCATTCTAATTTAATTTATTTTTTCGGTTATTAATATACTAATCAAATAGACCTCGGAAGACTTTATTTTGGCAGGCTTTGCATAGAGAAGCATACATAGATGTAATAACATCTACGAAAAAGTAGCAATATACTGATCGAATATGCCATTCATATGCGATTTAGCCTGGAGTAGACGGGTTGAGGGGGGGAAGCGTACCGATATCATGCATAATTCGGTTGAATGAAACAAAGTAGACTTTATTTTGGCAGGCTTTTCATAAAGAAGTATGCGTAATAACATTTATGAAAAAGTAGCAATGTAGTGATCTAAGATGCCATTTGTATGCGATTTAGCCTGGAGTAGACGGGTTGAGGGGGGAAGAGTACCGATATCATGTATAGTTCAGTTGGATGAAACAAAGTAAATATTTTTTTTGACAATTATCAGTATTTCGAAATATTATTATCGAAATAAATGACCATGGATTTGTGGTTGAAAACAGAAACTTTGAATCAAGAAGCAAGTACTTCTAGTAGTGCAATTGTGGTTGATGAAAACGAATACAATATTGTCACACTTCAAAGTGAGGATGAACAATTGCAGCCTTTTGTTCCCCAAAAATCAGAAGTGAAAAACAGAAACCAACTAACAAAAGACCAAAACGAAAGTATAATGACAGTTATTTGAATTTCGGCTTTACATGTGTTGGAAATAAAGATGCTCCTGATGCACAGTGAGTCATATTTAATAAAATATTAGCAAGCAGGTCTCTGGCTCCCACTAAACATGTGTTCCGTAAATATATTGTGAGATGAAAAGTGTTCTGTGGCTAAAAATGTTTGGGAAATGCTAGACTATACGAGGGAGCATAAATCAATTTACGTGAAATCCATAATAAATCATAAAATCAATTTATGCCCCTCATATACATATGAGGGGGCATAAATTGAAATTGAGGAAGGATGGCTGCAGGATAAATGTGCAAAACTTTGCCTTTAGCCAGCAGGTGGTTGTTTGCTGGAACAAACTTCCATCTGTTGTTGTGAAAGTTGACAGCTTAAATAAATTGAAGGAAGAATTAGACAAACTACTGGAGGGCTTGGTTAGGTGAAATGGGAAGGTTTTTTTTTTTTTTTTTTTGGCTGATATATAAGCTTGCTTTCTTGCACCATTTGTCACTAGTAATACTAAATGTTAATAAGTGTGGATGCTTCACGGATGAAATCATTCCTGCAGTTCTTAATATTTCACACTGTTCATTAAATTATATTATTTAATTTCTTATTATATTATTTAATTTCTTATTGCACATGTCTGCACGACATGCTCCACAGTATTTGCATAACACAGGGTGATTTCTGGGAGGATCTTCCTACGGTATGGATAGACTTTCTTTAATTTCAATTGAATTATTTTATTGGTTTGTTAATTGATCAAATTTCTCCCTCCCCAATATGGTAACAGTAAGTAATTACTGGCACAAAATATAATATGCACCGTAGTTTCAGCAATAATTTTACAAGGCAGAAAATTAAGTAATCTAACTGAATCTATTAATTAATACCACTATGTATTAATACATTTTCTTCTTTTGTTCAAATTTTGATGCTAAAGATGGACACAAAATACCTATTCAAATTGTCTGCAGTTCCTCCTGGATTCCAGATTGTTCATGATTTCACCATTTTCAGATCAAGAGGGAACTGATATGATTTAAAGGTATCAGCATATATATGAGAGAAACTCCTCAGTTCTTTTTTGCCAAAAACTGAGTATGATTTTTTAAATTTGGCTTTTGTTTTTCTTATCCGATCTGTAGTTTTCATATGTAGCTGCGTATAGTTCTCATATGTAGCAGTGTCATGTGATAACCTTTAGCTAATCCCATGTTTCCCTTTTTAGCTGTATAAGACTCTCAACTCTTTTTCACCAATTTGGCATACTTCTTGTAATATTTTATCACTAGGACATGTTTGTGCTTCCAGGATAACTTATTTAAACATTTTGCAGACAGAATTTGTATCCAGTAACCTGAAATTATCAGCATAGTTGACCGAGCCTAAAAAGACCTACAAATCATTAACAGCAAGTTCAGGATTTTCTTAGTCACAAAAATGCTCATGCTAGATTAGGAATAACTTTGACCTACAGACTTAATCACATTTTTTTAAAATTGGGCACCTGTGGGCAGATGAAACACATTCCAAAACTTCACTCAGTGCCAAACTTTCCATATTTACTACGACTAGTCAAGAAAATACAGGCACTCCCCAACTGACATAAATTCGACAATACATAAGTTTTTGCCTGCCAGTGCAAACTGAAAAAAATATGGAAACGTGTTTTGCAACCCATAGGAATAAATGGAGGTATTGTAAAAATATCGTAATGTAAACCCAATAACACAGGGTGTTTTTTTTTTTTTTTTTTTTGGTAATTCGTTCCAAGACCTCGGAAGTTGAAATTTTTGCTACATAACTCTTTAAAAGGGTATTTTTTCTAATGGAAATTGTATCAGTTTTATATAACTTTATGTCAAATAAGCTCAACACAAAAATCACTTTAACTAAAGGATGCAAAAACAAAACACGTGACCAACACGTTTACAAATGTTTTCTTAGTTGCAAAAATGCTCATGCTAGATTAGAGGTAACTTTCAACCACAGACAATCACATTTTTTTTAAAGTTGGGCACCTGTGGACAGCTGCTATTCGCTAAGAGGAAGGGCTACACGGTCCGGCCAGCAAATTTACTACACTTTCATTGTTATCATATGTTTCATTATAAGAATGGAACATATGATAACGTTTCTAATAAAAACAATTTGCACTTTCCAGTTTATTGGACTTTTCTGTTAATGCAATCTATTATAAACTGGTAGTAAACTCGATCTTACTGCATTGATAATATCGATAGCTGGAATTCTGTGGGTTTTTATGTTATTATGGTGAAATATGTTTCCCCTTCATTGAAATCTACTATCATATAAAAAACTTAAATAAGTTTTCAGAATTTTCTCTTCATTCCTATTTACTTATTACAATGATAAAGGGAAAGCAACCAATGGAAAGTGCAAGTTTTTTTTTTTTTTTTTACGTGAACCCCAAACACGAGAGGTATTAGAACCTATAGTACTTAGTACCGTGCTTGGGTTGGAGGTTGAGAAGATGAAAGAAGATATTTGTTGACATTGGACTTGAACTTCTGTAGATTGTAATTCTCAGGAAATACGTATGAAGGAAGGTTGTTCCAGAAAAAAAAAGTTGAATGAATAAATGAGGAAGATGACAAGTTGGTTCTGCGGGTTTGAAGTTGGACAGTAAATGGATGTTGGCTGGTGGCGGCACGTGTTCGGACTGTTTTCAAAGAGAGAGCGGGAATTATAGAAGCCAATTCAGAAGAACAGTGCCTGTGGAAGCATCTGTAGAAGAGGCATGCAGCAGAAACAGTATGTCTATGAGAAAGCGAGTGGAGAGACTCTGTTAGAGATGAACCATTAATTAACCTAACTGCCCTCTTCTGAATGGAATCAAGAAGCCTGAGAGAGGTTTTGGGGGCACCACCCCAGATGTGGGAACAATATTCCATGGCAGGGCGGATTTGCGATTCATACAGAGTGAGCAGCTGTTTGGAAGAAAAGTAACGCCGAAAGAGAAAGAGAAAACCAAGTTTTTTAGATGCGGAGGAAGCAATATTTGTAATGTGCTTGTGCCAAGAGAGATTAGAAGTCAGGGTAATCCCCAAAAGAGATATATCATTTTGCCTAGAAATCGGAGTGTCACTAAAGATAAGCATAGGAGCAGAAGAATCCTTTTTGCGAGATATAAGACAAGACTGAGTTTTTGAAGGGTTGAAATCAACTAAGTTGTCTTTGCCCCACTGGAGAATTACCTGAAGATTGGCATTTAAGGAATTGGTAGCAGATTTTCAAGAAGTTGAAGCTGATTGAGCAGGACAAGGTTTCTCAAAATGGAAAGTGGAATGCAATGTGCTATCATCGGCAAAACTATGGATAGGATTTCCAGTCAATGGAAGAAGGTCATTAATATACAAGAGGAAAACAGTGAGGGAAAGAACTGAACCTTGGGGGACACCGGCATTAGTGGAGAAGTTAGAAGACAGAGAGCCAACTACCATCACCCTCAGTGAGTGATCAGAGAGAAAACTGGATAACCAATTACTAAAAACAGTTGGAAAACCATAAGATGGAAGCTTGTTTAGAAGACCTTTATGCTAAACATGATCAAAAGCCTTTGAGATGTCAAGAGCAACTACTTGTGTTTCACCGAACCATTCCATTGAATTAGTCCATAAATGGGTAACATAAGCCAGAACATCACCAGTGAATCGACACTGACGGAATCCATACTGGCGAACGTTGATCAGGTGGAAGGTTTCTAGGTAGTTTAAGAGTTGGCGGTTAATTGATTTCTCCATTACTTTAGAAAGAGTAGAAGTAATTGCAATGGGACGATAATTCGATGGGAGGGATTTGTCACCCTTTTTAGGAACTGGCTGGATATGAGCAAATTTCCAAGCAGAAGGAAAAACACTTTTGGAATAAGAAAGTGAAAAAAGGCGGCAAAGAATAGGAGTAAGTTACAGGAGCACAGATTTTGAGAAAAAGTGGAGAAATACCATCGAGATCTGGAGCTTTCTTACCATCAAGATTAATCAAAATCCTTCTGATATCCTTTTGACGGAAGACCACAGGAGGCATTGAATGGAGCGTGTTGGGAATGGTGGGAGGTGTTTTACCAAGATCATTAATACATGAGCTGGAAGAAAAATGAGATGCTAGCAGGTCAGCTTTATCCTTGGCTGAAGTGAAAACTGAACCATCAGAAGTTCTGTTTGGACAGAGGTGGGAGCAGAGATGAGCAAAAGTTGCAGCCAATAGCTTTGGCAAGAGATCAGAATGCTCGGCTACCATTAGGGCAAGAAGCAAGTTTTCTACTCTTAGCCTGTTCAAACTCTAATTTGGACTGATTAATAACTGCTTTACAATTGTTGCGAGCTTTGGTGTAGGCAGAAAATGAAACTGAAGAATAAGAAACAAGCCAATTACAATATGCACATTCTTCTCTTGAACAGCCTTAGCACATTTATTGGAAAACCAAGGTTTGGATAAAGGACGAGATTTTAAAGTGGAGTGTGGGATAAAGGATTCCATTCCTGCAAGCATAATTTCACTGACACGATCTGAGCAACCATTGACATCAGAAGAAACAGTAATCTGACCAAAGAAAAGAAGTCTCGCAGGTCATCCCATTTTGCATTCTTGTAATGCCAAACAACACAAGGTTGGGAATAGCCATGAGATAAAGGTTCCATTGGAGAAGAGACAATCACCAAGTTGTGATCTGAAGTGCCTAAAGGACCCCTCACTTCAACCGTGTACTTAGAAGGGTTGTTTGTGAGAAAAAGAACAAGTGTATTGGCTGTATGATTAGGATTGTCCAGTATTCTTGTAGGTAAATGAACAATCTGTGCTAGGTCATTAGTAATTGCAAAAGCCTCAGCATCTCGACCTGCTGGGTCGGTGTGACTAGAAAACGGAAGCCAGCTGGAGTTGTGAACATTAAAATCACCAAGGAAAATTACCTCACTGTTAGGAAAGTTGGACTGGAGAAAGTCAAGTTGCAAAGAGAGGAAGTCAGAGAGCTCCAAGTGATTAGTGGAGTTCGGAGAACGGTAGAGACAACAGATGAATTTGACACAATGAGGTAGAGAGATTTTAAGCCAGAGAAGATCAAAGAGAGGAGATTTCAAATTGCCAAGTCTCTGACAGGGAGTATCAGAACGGACATATGCACAAGTACCACCTTTGAGGAGAAAGGAATCATACAGTGAATAATTTGGGCATCTGAGATGAGCAGTAGTTGAATCAACCGATAACTGAGATTCTGTCAGAAAAAGTACATGGGGTTTGGCAGACTGCAAGTGGAAATGGACATCGTTGAGATTAGAATTGAGACCACGTATATTTGTGAAATGAATTAAGAAGTGCTTGGGAGGTTTAGATCTTTTCGCAGATAAGTTTGCTCTATTAGTTTGACAATTCGTGGTGTATTCAATAGTAAGAAAAAGTGGGTGGGACATGCTGTATGAAGTAATGAAATTTTTGAATATGGCGTACACGTGGTAAGAATATACCCAGATCCTTGACATAACGTGGCCTCGCCAATGCTCCCCACATACACACTACTCGGACTCCCTCCAGTCACTATCTGGCAGAGTAGAGGTAGCAAGATTATACACTACCTGATCCGGAAGCCTCCTAGAGAGTTACCAATAAGTTCGGTCCGGTGTACTAACTAGCGGCCGGCCTGCGAACACCGTTTTAGAGCTGTACCCTCGAAATGTAAGGAATATTGGATCTCGCCACGACGTTCATCATAACCTCAAAAGTCATCAATGCTAGGAAACAAAACAAAATTGATTTAGAAATGAAGATGAAATGATTAAGAAATATACAAAGCAGGACAAAGTTTGTCATCTACTGCATCGGAATTAAGTCTCGCTGCTTCAACAGTGAATACTATTTTAAAGGACAGTGTGTATAAAAGAACATGTTAAAGGATCAACGCATTTAAGATCAACAGTGATCACAAACCAGCATTCAGGTGCTATATCGAAGATTGAAAAGCTATTAATAATATGGATGGGAAATCAGATTAAGAAGCGAGTGCCCCTGAGTCTAATGGCCATTCAAGCAAAAGCAAGAAGTATTTATGAAGATATTAAAGATAAGTACGGCAAAGCCCAAGCCAAGTTTGTTGCAAGCAAAGGGTGGTTTTATAGGTTCAAGCGTGCTGGTTTCCACAACATTAAAGTAAAATTTTTGTAACTGCACACCTTTATAATTATGTACACTTTTGTAACTTTTCCTGTGCATTAGTTAAAAAATTGAATAAATAATTCTATTTACATGATCATCGAACATTTCTTTTTTGCTTCAATCAAATTCAGTACACATAATTGTGAGTGCTGCATAAGCATTTAGGGAAATTCCGACTTATGTAAGTCAGGGAGTGGCTGTAGTCTAATTTCCATATGCTAGTAACATTTCTTGTTTAGTTATAAATGTTTTGGAACCATGTATAGCATTTTATGTAGGTAAATGTATATATAAAAAACTCAAAACTATGCCACTTCTGCTTCTGTTCTTTAAGTACTGGGAAATTTGCATAGAACGTATTTGTAATTAAAATATGTTTATCCTCAATTTTTTTTTCTCAAAACTGTGGTGTATCAAAAATATTCCAAAATATATGATACTACACAATTATATATAGCATACTCTATATATTAAGTAATTCTGTCCTCATTACCTTTTTGTAAACGATGCATTTCCCGCTTCGCTTTCTTCAAAGCTTCTATTAAGCCTATATCTTCAGGTTGAAGGTACAAAGCTTGCTAAAAATAGATGAATATATCTTGAATGTTAAAACACTGTAACATACCTAAGTCAAAGTATTTATAGGAGTACTGTCTACTGCACTCTGTACAAATATGACACTATAAAACCTTATGCTTAATTTTTAAGAAATTTTATAAAAAATTAATGGAAAATTTAGCTTATAGTTTACAAAAGAAATGAACTATGGCTATCACACCAGAAGACTGTTTATTCAAAATGGTCAGCATCCAACCTTTTTCAGATAAATAATACGTTTAGATATTGCATATCTCAACCCCTACTTGCACAACAACCATGTTTTCTACAAGGTAAGGCAGGAACATATGATGTTAGAAATCAAATGAACTTGGAAAATATCTTATTTAATGCAAAAAAAAGTATGAATTATTCAGTGGCATAAATATGCAAATTATAATGAACATACAGTAATAAATATATTAGTTAATGCAGATATAAATATCTGTTGTAATACCTGGATGGAAAAGCAGTCAACAACATTTATTTTGTTTATACAGGTAACCCTCATATAACACGGTAGTTAGGTTCCTATAAAATCTCAGTAGTGCAAAAACCATGTGATACGAGACTATGAACCAGTACAAAAACGGGGGTTATGTACCAAAAGCTAGAAATAAATACATCATTTTTTATAACTATTGGAAACTTAATTCTTATTAAAAATAGTAAGCATTTTACAAACTGTGATAGAACCCCAGGGTCCCGAGCTGGATATCATCATTCTTCTCTTTCTTGGCGATTCCCTTCTACTTCTGACTCTCTCTCTCTCTCTCTCTCTCTCTCTCTCTCTTGGAGTAACACAGAAATTTTTTTTTTGCTGGTGCAGCATAAGCCTCAGGCTTCCTTGCACTATATGGCTAATAATAATAATAAACATATACGTCAAATAATATACGTTCATTTAATTTTCTTCTTCTTCATTGCTGTTAAGCACAAAATCAAATGAGAATGTTTTCTGTCGCAGAATATCTTCATCTTTTGAACTTTCTTCTGCAGCATCTAGATTTCGTCTATCTTCTGCTCTTTTTAAAAAATCAGTAGTCTGGAAATGTTTGCTTTTGCTTGATAGATCTTTGTAAATTGCATGGTATGGAGCTAAGCATTTTTGAAGCTTCCTTTTGAACTTTGTGTTCCTTTCAGTTGAAGGATTTGCATTCAAAAAAATAAGATTCTAATTGCTCGGCTAAGTTTATGCCTTCCATATGCTTTTTTAGTATTCTCCGATGCCATTTCCAACAAATCCCTTCACCAGCCTCTTTTTATACCAGTAATTCTTGAACTTCTTCAGTAGTCGTATCATAAAAACTTCCATTCCTATCGACTTAGCAAGTTCTACTATCACACCGATTCCATTTTCTGCTGGTTCGATCATATTTCCTGAATGAACTGACTCTAGCCATACATTTTTCCAACATGTATGTGTTGGCGACTTTACTTCTTTGAGTGATAAAGCTACGATTCCGATACAGTCCACAACTGAAAAATGTTTCCATGCCTCCATCACTTCAATAGATTTGGAATAAATTTTTTCCGAAATCCATTGTAACGATTTTCTGATGTAATGAGTTTTAAAGGTAGATATAATGCCTTAAGCTAATGGCTGAATTAAAGAAGTTGTATTAGGAGATAGGAACATTACGTCAACATTTTGGATGACTTAAATCTTTTGGATGGCCTAGCGCATTATCCAATAATAATAAAACTTTGAAATCTAGATTTTTTCCGCTTTAAATAGTTTTCCATAGCTGGCTCAAAACCAGGTAGAAATCATTCTTTAAATAAGTTGGCAATTAACCCAAATTATGCTTAAGTTCCTTAGTTCATTTGGGTTAATTATGCTTAAGTCCCCCCCCTCCCAAATTTTATCCAATTCTTCTGGTTTTTTTTTTAGGAGCATTAGCAACTAAGGCCATATTGCTCCGGGATATGCGGTGGTCATTCCCTAACCTTTCCGCATCCTCCATATTTGGTAGTGACGGGCTCGAACCCCGGTCTAATCAAGAAGCGTGTGCTAAGCGCTGCTGCTCCTTCCCACCTGGCTACGGAGGCGCCTATTCTTCTGTTAAATTCTTTGGTGCCACGTCAGGGTTATCCACTTCAGAATTGTTTTCCTCTTCTTCATATGTGGATTTTCTTGTCAATTTCAAGGAGAGTTGCATCATCTAAGTCATTTGCATGTGAGTCAATGCAGTTATATACATCCAAAGTTCCAAATCCCAAAGTCTTACCTAATCTTCACAATGTCTTCGGTAATTGTCTGAATTTGCAATTCAAAACCAGTGAAATAATTTTCCAAATGGGGCAAACATGCTGCCAAACAGAATGCATGTTGTTAGCAGCGATTTCTAGCCAAGATGCAAATATATTTTAAATAATATTTAAAGGAGTAAAAAAATAAATTGTGAAATGAAAAGTTTGAAAAGCTATCACATCGTCTCACAAGGATGGAATTAAGAATACTGAACACTGTTTCACGTTGCTATTGGCACATGCACATGTGAGACAATACAGTTGGCACCGCAGCATATACGCATGCATACCTAGGCTACGGCAACACTGCATATATGTAGAGTACGTGTCTAGGCTATTAAACGAGTTTTAATATGTACAGTAAATTTTCGACTTAAACATAATTGAAAACCATGTTATAGTGAAACCCGTGCTGTCTGAAGCCGTGCTAAGCAAGGTACTGCTGTATAATGGATGGTGGACAAGGGACTGCTTCCTTGCCAAAAGAAAACAAAATAAAGCTTGGAACATCTTTTGCTTTATAAAGACAACTACAATTAGCAATAAATAAAATTGAAACCTGGACAAAATGCAATGGCTATCAATTAACTGAGGGGAAAACAGCAGCAATACACTTCTGTGAATTGCGATAGCTGCATCCAGAACCTGTATTAAAACTGAAAGGCAGAGAATTACCAATGACGGATTCCATAAGACTATTGGGTTTAATTTCTTATACCAAATTAAATTTTCATAAACATGTAACCTATCTATGAACTACGTACCTCCAGAAGTTAAACATCCTTCGTGCAGTAATCTTCAACATTTTGGGGTGCTGACAGCATTGTTGAATTTATATTGTGCTCTAATCCAGTCACGATTAGATTATGGAGCTATTGTTTTTGCTTCAACTAAAAACAGCATCTTATGAGCCCTGAACACCATCCAACACAGTGTCCTTCAATCTGCACTAGGTGCCTACAGAACTTCGCCAGTTCAGAGCTTGTACATGGAAGCACATGAGCCCCCCCCCCCCTCTGTATATTAGAAGACAAAGCCTACTATGCTAAAATAAGAAACTCGCCATCTCATCCTTATTGGGTATACCTAACCAACCTCTTTGCCAAAGACTCTACGAATCCAAGCCTAATGAACCCAGGCTTGTTGGGGTATGCCTTCAAGAAATAATACAGAAATGGGAAATTGATCTCAATAAAATTGAGAAAAGTTCAAATATGCCTTTATATTCAAATCTCCCTCCATGGGAGAGACATGATATGCACATGATTGATCTATACTTCGCTCAATGGTCAAAAAACACTGTATCGTCCTTTAACATCCAACAGCTACATGCCAACCACACTTTGGAACACTGGGAAACTATCTATATGGATAGCTCTAAGTCGCACTCTCATATAGGTGCAGCAGCTGTATTCCCTTCATATGTGGTTTCAAAATCTCTTCCACTTTAGTACAGCATACTTTCTGCAGAATTATATACCATCCAACTTGCATTAAGTAAAATATGTCAACAGTAATCACTTTCTGTTCTAATATATTCTGACTTGCTCAGTGCTATATCAGCCATACAGGGTAAACATCATTCTCGTCATCCTGTCCTACTAGAAATTGACTCTCTAATCAAGCTCTGGCAAAAAATCCACTCTAAAATAACTCTTTGCTGGATCCCAGGACCCTCTGGAATAAAAGGCAACAAAAAAAGCAGATAATGCAGCAAAGTCAGCTTCAGAACTGCCAAACAATACAAAGATAGTTCCATACTCTGATTTTACACCAATTATTATTAGAGCATGTGAAGATGAATTGGCCCAGACATGGAGAAATCAAATCAACAATAAACTGCAGAATATAAATAAAACCGAATGCATAAATAAAACCAAATCCGCAAACATGGGACTCAAGCGTCAGGAAAAGTTGCAGAGAAGTAATGCTTGCTAGACTAAGAACTGGCCACACAAACCTTACACATTACCATTTACTAGCTGATAAAAATCCTCCCCCCCTCTGTTTTCAATGCCAAGTTCAGCTTACAATAAAACACATCTTTTTGATATACCCATGCTTAAGAAATTCCAGATTCCTTTGCTTCCAGAGTTTATGCAATAATCAGAATCTACTTATCCTTCAACAGATATTAGACAACTCTGCAAATCTATATGAACTGTTTAATTTTATTCGGCAAATCCAATTTGACAAACAAATCTGAAAAAAATTGATTTACATTTAAAAAAAAAAAAAAAAAAAAAATGGAAAGACACATCTTGGCCTTTGAAGCCCTTGTGTTTTAAAACCTTAGGGGTTAGGTTTTAAACAACAACGGGTATCCAGTGTAAAGAGTCTCTGTATTGTCTTCATTTAATATTTTTCAGGTATGCGCTTATATACATATTGTATTATTTTATTACTTTTTGTAACTAGTGTTAATGTATTAATTGGGTGTATGATTTATATATATATAATTAAATAAAAACTGTATTGTAAGTATTCATAACCACGTAAGCCCCTCTGGTCAAGTGCCAGACTTTCTCTTGCCTTACCAATGCATTTGTATCTTTCTCAGTTAGTTGACCAATGAACTGAATCTGCCACTAGTCTCATCAATTCAATGACATCCAATTAGGTCAAAACTTTAAACAATATCTCTTAATATGTATGATTACTTCCACAAATGCTTTGCACTTATAATTTGCAGTTAATAACATTAGCTGGTGCCAATGAAAATAATTAAATACAGGGTGTCCCTTTTGAATGTTACTGACTTTAAAAGTTGGTTAAAATTGATGTGTTGTACACATGGCAAGGTAGTGAAACCCAGTAGAGGCGGTATGACCAATTTTCATTGTTGATGTTTTGGAATGCACTGTGAGCAAGGCTGCTGTTGTGTAAAAATGGCATCATTGCAAGAAAAGGCACAGGCAGTGGTGTGGTTTTCACATTTCAAAATTTTTGCATATTTAACCCACAACTATCCTTTCTCAATTTGAATTTATGTCCCCTCACTGTCTCAGCAAGAGGAAGAATGCCAGCAACATTGAGCTTACTCAATCCATTGAAGGCCTTAAACACTTGAATCAGATCACCTTACAGGTGACTAGCCTTTAGATGCTGCAATTTACAGAACTGAAGCCTTTCTTTTAACGAGAGTTTTTAAATTCTCGTTAAAAGAAACATTCTTTAACATACAAACTGTTCTGTAAGATCTGGGATGAGAGACAGGTGCCAAAGGACTGGAAAGAAGGTTTGATCATCCCGTTGTTCAAGAAGGGGAGCAGGAAAAAGTGTTCCAATTATAGAGACATCACATGTGAGTAAGCTGTGTGAGAGAGTGTTAGAGTGGAAGATAAGAGGAACGATTGAAAATAGGGTGGCCAAGGAACAGTATGGCTTTAGGCCTGGCGGATTGATGGTGGATCTAATTTTCTGCATCAGGCAACTGATGGAAAAGTGTTATGAATACAATAAAGAATTATGGATGGCATTTTTGGATATAGAGAAAGCATTTGATGCCATAAAGATGGTTTGGTTTGGTTTTTTTTTTTAGGAGCATTAGCAACTAAGGCCATATTGCTCCGGAATATGTGGTGGTCATCCGCTGACCTTTCTGCATCTTTCGTATTTGGTGGTGACGGGCTCGAACCCCAGTCTAATCAAGAAGCGTGTGCTACACACTGCTGCTGCTGCTGCTCCTTCCCACCTGGCTACAGAGGTGCCTGCCATAAAGAGAGAGAAAGTGTGGGAGGTTTTGAGAAACTTGGGGATAGAAGAATATCTTGTGGAGAGAACTGAGAATATGTGCACCAATACAGTGAGCAAAGTAAGAAGGGTGATGGAGTTGACAGAGAGCTTCGAAATAACATCAGGTTTGAGGCAAGGAGGCATGTCACCACTACTATTCATAGCTGTCATGAATGATGTGCAATGTAGAGTGGTGGAACAACTTGGATAGGACCAGATGAAAGTCATGCTCTTTGCAGATGACCTCTTCATATGGGGAGAGAGCAGGGAACAAGTGAAATGGCAAGTTGATATATGGGCTAGTATGGCCAATGAATTTGGACTGGTTTTCAGTCACAAAGGTTCTAAAGGTTCTTTAGGTTCTAAAGAGGAGTGGCGAGCTTCAGAGATACATTACAATTGAAGGGAAAGAGCTAAAAATGGTTAACTTCAAGTATCTAGGAAGCACCATTACAAAGACTCGAGCGATAGATGAAGAAATAAGTAGAAGGATACAAGCGAGCGGGAATTTCTATAGGCAGACAAGAGATCTGATCTGGAACAGGAACATAGCACTGAAGTGTAAGAAGGCTATATATCAGGCCTATTACGTACCAATTCTGACATATGCATCTGAAACTTGGACTATGAGGGAAAAAAAATGAAAGCAGAATTGAGATTTGTGAGGAGTATAGCCGGAAAGACAAGACGCGACAAAATCAAGAACGATGTGATTGGGGAAAGAATTCAGGCTCAAAAGTCCTGTTTGAAATGGTTCGGACATGTAAAGAGTATGAATGAGAGGTGTTTGCCAAGAAGAATGTTTGATTTACAATTAAGGGACAAAAGACCAAGGGGTAGACCAAGAATGAGATGGCAAGACATGATAAAGACCGATGTCATTAAGAGAAAAGGAAACTCAAATGAAATCGACGGAGAGAAGTACACAGACAGGGCATGGTGGTGAGACTTCATACGCTGACCCGTGAAATAGGGGAACGATGACAGATGATGATGATATGTGCCTATTGTCTTCATTATGCTTGTCCATCCACAAGTAAACACTTGACTCCCAGTGTTTACATTTTCAATTCATTAAAAATCGGACCAAGAGAAATCCAGCAATTATTATTTCTATTTTTCCATAAAATTTGTATGGAAAAAAGAAATCCATAGAATAAACGTCGTAATGTAGTATTGTTAGCCAGTCTGTGCACACTTCAGGTGTATTATTATGTCAAGACTGGTGAACATTGTATTGTTTGTGAAAAGATACAAATATATAGAAAACAGAGAGAAAAAATAAATAAATAGGAGATTAATAAATATTATACAGCTGTAATTAAACTGAACAGCTAAGTTTAGAGAATGTAAAACTATAGTTTTATTAAGTGGTCTATAAAGTTGTATTCTTAGTAATTATTTGATAAGGAGATAACTAGAATTTAGTTTTTCAGTAAAATTAATCATAAAAAATGAAAAAAAATCAATTAATTGTAAAATAAAAAGGGGAGCACATACCTGAAAAGTAACGCATTGTATACATTAACTAATTTGTTTTTTTTTCTTTCTTTTTTAATCAAAAAAAAAAAAAAACAAGTTGTGTTACAAGTTAGGACACTTTTTTTTTTTTGATATGAGACATTACCATTAATGGGCTAAGTTAAATATGGATAATGTTAAGGAAAATCTCATTTTGAATATTATAATAAACATCATACCTAGAGGCATATGCAGACTATAGGTTAGTAGTATCTCACAATATTGGAGAATCACTTCTGTAGATCATACATCGATGAGCCAAAACATTATGACCACCTACCTAATATGATGTTGGTCCTCCACATGCAGCCAAAACAGCTCTTACACAGAAAGGCATGGACACTACAAGATTTCTAAATGTGTCTTGTGGTATCTGGTACCAACATGTAACAAGCAGATCCTTTAACTCCTGTAAGGTTGGTGGTTTAGACGCCGCAGATCTGAGTTGATGCTTGACGTCTGGAGAATTTGAAGGCCAGGGCAATACCTGGAAGTCTTCCTCATGTTCTGCGAACCAGTCTCGAACAATCTGGCATGGTGCATTATCCTGCTGAAAGACGGCACTGCCAGAGGGGAAGACCATTGCCATGAAAGGGTGTACCTGGTCAGCAATGATGTTTAGGTAGGTAGTAGATGTCAGAGTGCCTGGCACATGGATGACTTTATGCAGGGTATCCCAGCAGAACATCACCCAAAGCATGATACTGCCATCACTGGCTTGTTTTCGTCCCACAGTGCATTCAGGCTTCATCACTTCGCCAGGTAAAATGATGCACACGTAGCCGGCTGTCCACATGGTGCAACAGGAAACGCGATTCATCGGACCAGACTACCTTCTTCCAATTACTCAAGGTCCAGTTTCAATGCTCACGTGCCCATTGTAGGTGCTGTCTCCAGTGAACCGTGGTTATCATGGGCCTTGGAGTGGCCTGTGGCTATGTAGCCCCATTTTCAGTAGGTTTGATGTACTGTGTGTTGTGACACATTACTCCCGTCACCAGCATTCCAATCACCGGTGAGTTGCGCCACAGTCGCCCCCCTTCTGCTGTCTTTGCACAGTCACCCTTCTGTGCAAACTGGAGTAGAGTGGCATTAGCAGCAAGATACTGCTACGGATAAAACAATGGTTGATTGGTGGATTACAGAGGATTGTTATTAATGGGCATGCTCTTCTTGGACAAATATTATTAGTGTTGGCTCCCAGGGCTCATTGTTGAGCTCATATTGTTTTCAATATTTATTAATGATATTTATGAAGGCATCAAGTCTAAGATTGTATATAATAAGAAGGTTGGCAAGGTGAGTAATGAAAGGAATCAATGCATGCTACTGCAAATATAGATCTAGAAAATTACATAAATGGGCTCAGAAGTAGAAATTCAGGTTTGACATTGATAAATGGAAAGTACTGCATATGGGAAGCAACAATTCCTTAATTACATACTGTTCAAGTAGTACCACACTCAATGTACTGGAGAAAGAAAAAGACCTAGGGATAACCATGCTGGCTGACATGGAGTTCTCTGGACAGTGCACAGACTGCTAGGACTGCTCATGGAGGTTCTGCAATTATATATAAGCATTTGTGCCAGCATGGACAAGAACATGATTATCCTACTGTATAAGCAATGGTTAGGTCATACCTTAAACACTGCATACAGATCTGGAAGCTTCATTTTATGAAAGATATTGATCTATTGGAATGGACGCAGAGAAGAGCAACAAGAGTAGTCAAGGACACAAAATGTTACTCTTACCAAGCAAGACTTCATTTCTGCAAATTGCAATGTCTGGAAACTACAAAGATCTGACTTAAGTGTTTAAGGCTTTAATGGATTGGAAATGCTGATGGCAACCTTAATCATTCTTGGAAAACACACAAGTGAATATCTATCTAAATTGAAAAAGGATGACTGCAGAATAGAAAATTTGTATGAAAATTTGCTTTCAGCTAGAGAGTAACTAATTAATGGAATAAACTTCTATTTAAGGAATTTAACTTCAAGTTTGAATAAATTTAAGGAAGGATTAGTTGTTGTTGTATTGGCATTTAATGACACATAGGCTGTTAGGGCCACATTGTGCCTTTCTAATTGTTAATAGGAAATACTAACGTTATTGTAATACCTGTTATATTTTATGGTATATTCCTATGTTATTTAGGAAGGTAAGCAGTTCTTTCTTATTAGAGTCATCTCCAAGAATCTGCAATAATGTTAGTGATGACTGCGCATTAGCACATGATTTAAGGCTGTTTGAGTGGATATTGGGAAGGTGAGGACAGTCCACTAATAAATGATGAATAGTCAGTTGCACATGATATGATGTGCATTGAGGAGCACTGTCATTCGTTAATAGACAAAGGTGTGTGAGGCAAGTATGCCAAATTCTTAGCCTTCCTAGAATTACTTCTTCTTGTCTGCTTTTCTGGAAGCTGGAGAGCCACAGCTTTGGATCTGGTTTTATTCGATAAAGTTTCTTTCCTGGATAACCCCTCCAGATTATTGACCAGCTATTGTAACATGCTTTACAGATGATGGGTTTGAAATTAGTATATGGAATTTGACGAGTCTGTAAAGCAGAAGTATCTGGTTATTTGGCTGCAAGATCTGCTTTTTCATTTCCTGCTATCCCAGAATGCCCTGGGATCAAGCAGAATGTCACAATTTGGTTTGACTCATTATATGCAAGTAATTTAGAATGGATTTGTTTTATTATAGGGAGGAGTTGGTATTACTATTTATAGCAGGGACAGCACTTAGTGAGTCAGTGAATATTAAAGCAGACGGAATTAGGTGTTCAATAATGTGATCCAGAGCTAAGTTTATAGCATAAAGCTCAGCAGTGAATGATGGAATATTACAGCAGCATCTACTTGGGTCTCAGTTTTTGATCCATCTGTATAGATTTCACAGGCTTGTGAATGAGTAATACTCTTGATTTGATTATCAGTAGTGATTCTTCATGCATTAAGAATCTGCAGGTAAATGAACCACTAGGTGGCAGTGATCACAGTGTGATGAAGTGGGATTTACTCAAAGAGGTAACTACCATTAGGGGTAAAGGGAAGGGTTATTTCTTTCGTAAGGGGAGGAGTTATTCAGCGAGGGGAATGCCAGAGGTGTATTCAACTTTGGCAGTAGGCTAGAGAATCTAGTAATAACTGAGAGTAAAGTGGAGGAGAAATTGTTGAAGATAAATACAAGAAAGGCACCTGGGGTGGATGAGATCTATCCAGTTATATTAAAGGAGGCAGCAAAGGAAGTAAGCAAACCCTTAGCCATAATTATGAGAGCTTCCTTGGACTCAGGGGAACCCATGGACTGGAGATGTGCAAATGTGACCCCAATTCACAAAGGAGGATCAAAAGGCGACACAAGTAATTATAGACCTGTTAGTTTAACTTCTGTTCCCGGAAAATTAATGGAGGCACTGGTTAAAGAAGCACTGCAGGATCATCTTGACAACAAGACTTCAGTTATAACTCAGACACAGCATGGGTTTGTTAAGGGGAAGTCTTGCCTGACCAATTTGATTGGATACTATGATGCAGTCACAAAAGAACTGGATGCAGGGAATAACTTTGATATTATATACTTGGATCTCAGAAAGGCTTTTGATACTGTTGCACATGGAAGACTGCTGCACAAATTGGAGCAGTGTGGCATTGGAGGCAAATTGCTGCTATGGATAAAGGGGTGGTTGAGGGGGAGAAGACAGAGAGTGGTAATCAATGTACACTGCTCATCGTGGACTAATGTTATTAGTGGAGTCCCTCAGGGTTCAGTATTGGGTCTATTATTGTTTTCTGTATTTATAAATGATATTGATGATGGTATATCAAGCTTAATGTCCAAGTTCGCAGACGATTCGAAGGTTGGCAGGGTTGTCAAGGACACTACTGACACTATGCTACTGCAACAGGATCTGGAAAGGTTGAGCAGATGGGCTGAGAGGTGGCAAATGAAGTTTAACATTGACAAATGTAAAGTACTACATATGGGAAACAGCAACCCCAGAGCAACGTATCAACTCTGTGGTACTACACTGACAGTGGTAGAGAATGAAAGGAACCTTGTGCAGGCAGAGATGAAGTTTTCTGAGCAGTGCAGACGGGCTGCAAGAGTAGCTCATGGTGTATTGTCAATGATATATAGGAATTTTTCTAGCAGGGATAAGGAGGTGATTATTCCCTTGTATAAGGCAATGGTCAGGCCACACCTAGAGTACTGTATACAGGTCTGGAGGCCTCATTTGGATGCTGGAACGAGTACAGAGAAGGGCAACAAGATTGGTGAATGGAACAAAGGGGTGCTCTTACGAAGAAAGGCTTAAGTTTTGCAAATTACAGTGTCTGGAGACTAGGCACCAGCGAGATGATCTGATTGAGGTGTATAAAGCCTTGAATGGTTTGAGCATGCTCAATGCTGATGGAATTCTTCCTCTTGCTCAGAAAAATCACCTGAGAGGGCATAAATTCAAATTGAGGAAAGACAGATGTAGGATAGACGTGAGGAAATTTGCCTTTAGCCAGCGGGTGGTTGGTTGGTGGAACAGACTTCCATCCCTTGTCGTGGAAGTTGATAGCCTAAATAAGTTTAAGGCTCAGCTGGACAGGTATTTCGAACGAACAGAGGGGTGAAGTGAAAGTGGTTATTTTTTATTTATTTATTTTTATTTTATTTTATTTATTTTTATTTTTTGGCTGATGCTGAATAAGCTTGCTTTCTTGCATCAAATGCCTCTACTAATGCTAATGCTAATACTGGGGGGAGATAAGGTGTTCTTTCCCCACTGTTGAAAATAGTCAATCATACGTTGCACAGATATTTGTCCAGGGTGGATCTGGTGGTGTCATGTACTGAAATATATTACCCATTTCTATATTCCATGATTGAGTCAGTTCCTTGAATCTAATGGAGCAGGTTGGTTTTCATTTGGTTTACTACTGTAAAATGACTCCCATTTGGTTTTGTATAGACATCTCCAACTTAGGTGAGAGGGAAGACTGTGGATTTTTGTGCCATACAGCAGAAGTAATGTTTTTCTGTGAAGATGTAAGGGAGGTTCATGGACTTCGATGTAAGACTCTGAACTGGGGAGGTCCTGAAAGATGCTACAGCAACTCTCAGAGCACTGTGCTGGATGGTGTTTAATCACTCTAAAGTACTTTTTCTTGCAGAGTCATACACTGGAGAACCATAGTCCAAGCAAGACCTGATGAGAGCTCTATAAAGATGGATAAGGGTATGTCGATCAGCATCCCATGGCAAGGATGACACACACTGGAGGATATTCAACTTCTTCAAACAGATAGTGTGAGCAAGAGGAACTGGCAAATTATTTATCTTTAGCTCTGAATCAGGATGAAGTGAACAAAGTTTGTAGAAATGAGTGGTAATGGATTTCTGTTCAGCAAGATGGTATCCATTGTGTAAGGTCCAGGATTGAATCCTGGTTAGAGCAATTTGTAGCTGTCTTTCAATAGTATTCATACCTGGTGATTGGCAGGATATGGTGAGGTCATCAGCATCCATGTATACTTCAATCGTTTTTGGAAGATCTTCCAATATATTATTGACCCTAAGGGTTGGACTCAATATGGAACCCTGCAGGACACCCTCTTCTTGAATGCGAGATGCTGACAGCATGTTTTGATATCGGACTCGAAATGTGTGTAATTTTAAAAAGTTCTGAATTATTAAAGGGAGGTAGCCTCTCAGTCCTAACTGATGCATATCTTTAATGATACCATGATGTGTCAAATGCTTTATGAATATCTAGGTTAACCATCAGTAGATGTTGTCTCCTGACGAAGGCATTATGAATGTTGGATTCAATTTTTACAAGTAAATCTAGGATGGATCTATTTTTACGGAAGCCATATTGGTGATCAGAAAGCAAATTTTGGGAGTCTAGAATCCAGGTGAGCCTCTTATATACCATCTTTTCAAATATTTTGCCCAAACAGCTTATCAATGATATTGGTCTATAATTCTGAATTTGTGAAGGATCTTCGCTGGGTTTTGGTATAGTGCAAATATAGGAATGAGAGAGAGAGAGAGGGGGTATATTTTCTGAAAAGATTTGGTTGTAAAAGAGCAATAATATGCATAGATCAGGTTCACATACATGCTTCAGCATACTGTAGTGAATTCAGTCTGGTCCTGCTGCACTAGATGGAGACTGGCTCGAGGATTCTTTCAGCTCAGTGAGAGTAAAGGGCTGGTAATACGGAAGTGAGTGACTAGTTGAAAAATTCAATATAATACATTCTTCATTAGTTTTAATGTGTTGAAAGGAGGTCACATAAGAGGCAGAAATATATAAAGGCAGAAGCATTTGCAATATTAATAGAAGAGGATAAGTTCTGCCCATTCCATTGCATTATCGGAGACTGCAATGGTAGAAATTTCCCATTCAGAACTTCTATTTTTTTCCAGATAATTCGAGTGTCAGTATTTTTGTTAATAGTTGAGGCAAAGTTAATCAAGGAGTCACGTTTTGCTTTTTTTCTAATATGACTTGCTCTGGCTCTGAGATTTTTGAAAACAAATAGGTTGGCAGTAGATGGGAATTTGCAAAATTGGTTCCAAGCACGGTTTTTTCTCTTTTCACTTTGCAGCAATCTTCATTCCACAACTGGTTTTGGTGTACCTGTTTGCGCTGTTTGGATTTTGGAATGGAAATTTCGGCTGTTGATAATATATAGCTAGTAATGTGATCAGTTATGTCATCAATGTTGTTGCTGTACAAACTCTTTGTTGAATAGGATTCAAATAGAATAGTTTTTCCAGTCTGCTTTGTGGAAATTCCAAGAAGTACACTGTTTAGAGCATGACACGACCTGTGTTTAAATTGAACTTATAATATGAAAATGATCAGCACTAACCATTTCATGCTTCGAAAAAGAGATGTTGAATGATCGATAAGTCTATGGCAGATGTTGTACCTGCAGGTAGTTGAACATGATGAGTGTTGGCATTCGAGGTGAGCGGATGCACTTCATCAGGGTTCCTTAGTTAAGTGGATTGGATTACTGTTGATTAGTGCTTTTAAATATTTGATTTATTTAGATATTGTTGGATTATTTTGTTATAGGTTTTCCTGTAACAGTTTGATTTTAATAATATTATAGATATAATTTTTTAAAGTTAATTTTCATTGATATTTAGGTAATTTTATAATGGTAGTTACGAGATCTGCCTTAAATACGTCACAGGGTATCGTGACTCACACGGAAATAGCCGATGGCAATTTACGGGTGAGTCATGATTTAATCCGTTGCGGAACCTGTGGAATGTTTTCCAAAGTCCACCTGGTGACTAATCATAGTTCACCTGGGGATTCTTTTCTTTGTGATCGATGTAAGGAGTGCACGGATCTTAAATTACAATTCGGTGCACTGATGGAACAATTTGAGTCCCTGAAAGAACGGGTGCTTGCCCTCAAGAATAATGCATCTGGAAGCATGTCAGGGACTCAAGACTCCATCAATCTACCAAGGGATGCACACCCGATTCGGGCTTCAAAACAGAAAAACCAAGTGCAAACTACTCTGGTTAAAAAGGACATTGTTTTATTAGGAGACTCCATTGTCAGGGAAAAGGGGAATATTTTTTGTAATAAGGATAGGTGATGTAGAACCAGGGTATGTCTGCCGGGAGCAACTATTAATTATGTCACCAACAGATTGTCAGATTTTAAGGGGGGTAAAGAGAATATTATTATTCATGTGGGGACTAATGACTTTAAATGTACACGATCTGACGATTTGTTGGAAAAATACAGGACCATGCTGAGGAAATGCCGCGAGCTAGGCCACCAATGTCTATGTGTCTGCAATTCTGCCCAGACACGATAGGAAGGATTATATGTTAAAAGACTTGTGGATTAACTCAAGACTTCAAGGAATCTACCAGGCTTTAGGGGGGAAATTTCTATCAGCATGGCCCACATTTGTAGGTAGAAGGAATTTGTTTTTTAGTGATGGGATACACTTAAACAAAGGTGGTGCAAAAGTTTTTGCCAGTATTATTGAGGATACCTTAAAGGTTCAGGGAAACTGCTAGTTAAGCTGCACTTTCAGCACACTTTTTTGAAAGACAACCCATTAAGCATTGTAAATTTCTAGAACCATCTTTCAGAAAATTTGAAATCTTCAATATTCATCTAATGTGCAAATGATTCAGCCTTTTTTAAAAAGATTTCCACATACAGGAACATTTTTTTCGTGCATCATTATTAACCATTCGAAGAGCACCTTTTCAAGATCCAGATACTTCACTTTTCATGCTCTGATCCTATCCAGTGAAGCAGATTTCTTTAAGCTTTCAATCATTTTTCAATCCTTCAATAGTGAATAGTCACTATTCTGAAGTCACTCTAGTGATGTTGATATTAGAATGCATGTAGACCTAATCCTTTTAAAACCTTAATTTTTTTCTGCAATTGGCAAAGCTATCAGCTTCACAAAAACTATATCAATAAACTTACATTTTTTACAGTTCATATACTGTATAATGAAATTTTACAGTCTATATACCATATAATGAAAAGAACTTCTAGTTGAATTTCATTATGCTAACAAGTGATTTCTCACAGTCAGCCTTCAGTCTTCATCAGCTTGTAGATGACTTTCATCAACCGGTGAAATACCACCACTTTGCTTATTGGAGGCTTGAAGTGGCGAAACCCATGTTTAGTCTCTAGAGCAAAGTTTCCGGCATCCCCCTCTCCCCATACTTCTCCTTCAACCCATGCACGGTACTAAGTACTATAGGTTTTGATACCTTTCGTGTTTGGGGTTCTCATAAAAAAAAAAAAAAAAAAAAAAAGCTTCAACAAATTATTTCATTTTGATATGAGAATACTGTAATAATAATAATAAAAAGAAAAAAAAAACAAGGAAAATTGGTGAAAATTTTGGGTCATTATTAGGAGTTTCTTAGTTTTTCAAGGTAGTTACAACAAACATAAAATATTAACAGATTTATAGGAAATTGGTTTGGTCCTGCCCTTACACATACTGGGTCATTAAAAAGGGAGTCACTATAAAGAGCATTGACTGTATCTGCTATTATTTTTGAATAATAATAAACACAGAAACACGGAAAGCGATATTAATTCAGGATAGAGAGTTAGCGTAATATTCAAATTTCAAGTCTTTGTAGCATGCCAATATATCTAATTTCAAAGTTTGAAAACAGAAGTGAATATTGGTATCTGATATATATATATCTTTTTTTTTTAAACTGTTTATTCATATATAAGCAGAAACACATGTGCACATTCTAGATTTTATACATTTAACAGTGTTTTTAAACTGGAAAATGGAAGATTCTAACAGAATCACATTTATAATTTATGCCTATAATTATTTTTAATTTTCAGCACAATTAATAATTTTTTTTGAAAATAAAAGGCATAAAAAATACATCATTTTTAAACATTTAATTTTTATTAAAAACTAAATAATTTCATACATTAAGAAAAAATGATATACAGAGTGACCACAAAGTCCCTATGCATGCTAATTAGAAGTTATCTGTATGCTCCCATCCATTCTCAGAACAAATTTAAATTTTTTCCCCATGTTCTTCTGGACATTTTCTTCCACATTGATGGTTGGAAGTCAACAAATCAGTCCCTCATAACTGTTTTTCAGTCTTCAACTGTTGCTAGGTGGAGTTTAGAAATTTTCTCTTTCACAATGCCCCAAAGCAAACCGTCACATGTTAAGTCTGGACTTTGAGGCCACACCATATCAGATCCACATCCAATCCATCATCCACTGAATTTGCATTCAAGATATTCTCTAACTGGGGGAGAATAATGTGCTGATGCACCAACTCATTTCAGGATAGCTATTTCCTCAAGACGGCTCTCATGCAGTTGTGGAACAAACCATGTCTGATAAATGTTCAAATAAGCAGTTTCACTGACACTTGTATTGAAAAATATGGTCCTATCAAATATCTTCTGAAATTGCTGCCCATGTCATGACATGCTGTTCAATTTCCTCATAAAAATGAGGATTTTCTTGGCACCAAACTGGTGCCAAGAAAATCCTCATTTTTTATTTTTTTTTAATTTTTGATAAGCATGTTTATTTTTGATAAGCATGCTTATCAAAAATAAACATCCCAGGATCAATTACTAAGGTAAATAGCACACTCATCTGAAAAAAAAAAAATACCCTTCATCTTGATTCAATGGTGGGAAATCACTGCAAAAGATCCCTGAAGGTGACCTCATGAGCAGCCAAGTCTCTATTGGACAGCTCATTAGCACATTCAGGCTTAAATGGCTTCAATCCCAAATCCTTTTTCATTATTTTTTGGACTGCAAATCATGGAATGCCTACCTCAGAAGATCTTTTTTGAGATGATTTCAGTAGTGATCTCAGTCCATATGGTGTTGACTTGATGCTGGATGACCACAATGCTTTAAATCAAGGACATTTCCTGTGGAAAAAGTGTCCTTGATTTAAAGCCCATGCCAGCATAGTTTCAAGCATGCTTATCAAACCTCAGTGAAAATCTTGTCCTTATGTCTTCAAAACATGCTCCTTCTCACACACATTTGTGAACCTAAATGCAAGTCATCAGTCTCTGTTCTATCATATATTCGCTGGTGTCCATCATACTGAAGCCCTACCTAGAAAAAAATATAAAACAAATAATTAATAGAAGACACAATCTCATGCATAGGGACTTTGTGGTCACTCTGTATTGGTACAGTCGTTGGAGAATTCAAAAAAACCAATAAACTTTTTCCAGAAATTAAAAATAAAATTTTCACCTGTCAAGTGTAGTGCCATCAGTTTTGCTACAATTGGATGCACTACCACTGCAGGGCTAAGGAAGATATCCTTAACTAAAGGATTCAAGTAAATTTCAAAACAATCAAAATTCAATCTGCTAGTTGAAGAACACTATATACAGCATGCTGAAAATCACTCAGTCATCAGATTCACGTGTCACCCGGTGCTGAACGACTCGTTGAAATATGAGGTTTGTTCTGTTGTGAGCATTAAGATTATTGTATTTATTAGGTAATGGCAAACCTTTTATGGCCTGCAAACAAAAATAAACTAAAACAAAAATTTATTATGAGTTTTCATGTGCTATAGAAAAAAAAAAAAATTGACGAAAATTTTAAACAGTCTTTAACGATATTATAAAAAATGGTGACAATACTTGAAGGTTTCTAATCAGAGCTTTGTTGTTGCATAGTTCTGTGCACAGACTTATTTTTGCCATTAGATATGCTGAGAGACCAAAAAACAAATCTGTCTTCAAATTAAAAAAATAACAAATTATAGTATAAACTATTTATCGGTGTGTGTGTGGGCCAGTACATTTTATGGTATGTGTCTCGTGGCACATACCATAAAATACCATGCTACTGGTTCACTATTATCATACTAGACAGTTTTAAACCCTATTAGCTAAAAAATCACAGAGAGAACAGAGAAAGCTAAAAACTGTTTTTTTTTTTTTTTTTTTTTTTTTTCATTTTACCCTGTAAGACTCCAAAGCTTTTGCATAATGTTCGGTGTGAAATTCTGTCTCTGCTTTGCGATAATATCCCTAAATAAAAATTTAAAAAATGAACAATCATAAATAAAAACAAAAGCATTTTAATGCAATTTTTATATAGAATTTTTTTTTTAGTATAATTTTAGTAAAACCTAACAATTCATATATCACAATAAATACTTTTTCTTAGTTTTTAGTTTACAGACTAATGGTGACATTTATCTATAAATAATAGTTGCACAATTTCTGCTTTGCTTATAAATCTTATTAGTCTAATTGCAATCCCTTCCCTGCAGAGATTAAAAAGTATTAATTATGCTGCGTTCAAAGTATGGTAATAAATTAACATTTATTACATACTATTCTAAGAAGCTGAAATTGATGCAGCAAATATAAATTTTGATAAGCTAAAATTACTTTGGAGAGGGGAAGGGAAGGGATTAATTAGTTCTGAATATGGAAAGAAATTTTTTCCTTTTTTCTAGATTCTATATAATCTAAAATACATTAGAAGATTATTTACAGTTCTAAATACAAAAATTAGATTACTTTATGGTAAAACAGTGGATGTATCATTTATATTAAAATAAGGCTAAGGATCTTTCAAGATTTTTCTTAACAGAAGTGATCACATGGAGGACAACAGTCCTCCAGCACTTTTAAAACCATTGCCCATGAGATGTATTATGCTTGCAAAGTTGAAGCTCTGAGTACCTTCCTAACTTACCATAATTCATATTTTATATGCGATTTGATATCTCCTGTGGGTGAGTAGTCTAAGTAATCTGGACCCAAACTGATCTGGAGGAGGACAGCTTCCATGCAACCATTAGAAAAAGCCACATGATGCCATGATGCAAGAGAGCAAGCTTATATAGCATCAGCCACAAAAAAAAAAAAAAAAACCCTGATTTCACACATCCACTCGCTCCAAATGTTTGTCAAGTTCTGCCTTGAATCTATTTAAGCTATCAATTTCTACAACGACAGATGGAAGTTTTTTAAAGAAATCAACCACCCGCTAAAGGGTGGTTGATTTCTTTAAAATGTGCAGAAGTTTGCCTTTAGCAAACTTCTGCACATCTATCCTACAACCGTCTTTCCTCAATTTGAATTTATGCCTTCTCAGGCGATTATTCTGAGCAAGAGGAAGAATCCCATCAGCATTCAGCATGCTCAAACCATTCAAGGTTTTATACACTTCAATCAGATCACCTCTCAAGTGACTAGTCTCCAGACACTGTAATTTGCAAATTTAATTTGATTTTGATTTTTTGTGGAGCAAAAACAGCAAGGTTATAGTGCGCCAGGAAAAGGTAATTTGCAAAACTTAAGCCTTTCTTCGTAAGAGCAACCCTTTGTTCCATTCATTAATCTTGTTGCCTTCTCTGTACTTGTTCCAGCAGCTCTACATCCTTCTTGAAATGAGGCCTGCAGACTTGTATACAGTACTCAAGGTGTGGCCTGACCATTGCCTTATACAAGGGGATAATCACCTCCTTATCCTTGCTAGAAAAATTTCTGTATATCATTAACAAGACACCATGAGCTACTCTTGCAGCCCATCTGCACTGCTCAGAAAACTTCATGTCTGCCTGCACAATTACCCCCAGGTCCTTTTCATTCTCTACCACTGTCAGTGTAGTACCACAGAGTTGATACATTACTCTGGGGTTACTGCTTCCCATATGCAGCACTTTACATTTGTCAATGTTAAACCTCATCTGCCACCTCTCAGCCCATCTGCCCAACCTTTCCAGATCCTGCTGCAGCAGAGTACTGTCATTAATGTCATTAACAACCCTGCCAACCTTCGTATCGTCTGCAAACATGGACATTAAGCTTGATATACCATCATCAATATCATTTATAAATACAGGAAACAACAATGGACCCAACACTGAACCCTGAGGGACTCCACTAATAACATTAGTCCACGAAGAGCAGTGTCCATTGATTACCCCTCTCTGTCTTCTCCCACTCAACCATCCCTTTATCCATAGCAGCAATTTGCCTCCAATGCCGCACTGCTCCAATTTGTGCAGCAGTCTTCCATGTGCAACAGTATCAAAGGCCTTTCTAAGATCCAAATATATAATATCAAAATTATTTTTTGCATCCAGTTCCTTTGTGGCCACATCATAGTATCCAATCAAATCAGAGTTACAGGCTCTGAAAAAAAACCAATAAGTGTTTGCTTTTTATTTACATAATTGTTATTTTATATTGTACTTAATACGTAGTCTTATAGTTCTAATTATGCTGGTTATTTTTATTTTAATTTATATAAACAGTTTTTGTAGATATACGTAATACTTTATAAAACCGTTAGTCCGTTCGAATCTTGCAGGCATTGTTTTTTGTTTATAGTGATAGGGAATTCAAATTTTTAATTGAGGTAGCTAGGTAGCTCTAACGTATAATTATAGAAACAGTAATATGCTTCACTGTTTCTATTAGATAGCGTAGTATTGACATTTAATTTAATTTAATTTATTGATCTTATTAATTTAAAATATCATGCCCCAAACTAGAGCAGCAAAGCAACGGGTACAAAGTGGCAGAGTGCTGTGACTCGTGGGAGAACTGAGGGGGGCGATTCTCCAACGCATCACAGCCTAAAAAAATGTGCAACTTGTGAAATGTTTGCCGAACTATCTGGAACGGAACATGATATTGCCATGGGGGATGTCTTTGTGTGCGCGCGATGTAAGGAGTGTAAGGAAATCAGGCGACATACTCAGCGTTGTTATGGGCCTATATGACAGGGTGGATGCCCTCGAAAGATCTAAATTGAGGGGCCCATCAGGCTCTCAGCTGCCCACATCAACGCCAGAGCTTGCACTTGGTCATCACGCAACACAGCGGCAACCCCCAAGGCAGATTGCGCTGGTCCCAAAGGAACTAGTAGTTGTTGGTGACTCTATTGTCAGGGAAACGGGGAACATCCTTTGTAAAAAGGATAGGTGGAACAGGACCAGGGTATGTCTGCCAGGGGCAAAGGTTGATGACGTTGTAGAGCAGATATCATCTTTTAGGGGCACAAAAGGTGATATAGTTGTACACGTTGGCACTAATGATATTAAGAGTAGGAGACTGGCAGAATTACTTAACAAGTACAGGTCACTGTTGAAAAAAAGCCGTGAAATAGGGTTGAATTTGAAAGTGTCTGCAATTCTGCCCAGACACGATAGGAGGGAGTATATGATGAGAGCCTTGTCGATCAATTCGGCCCTGGAAAGATTGTGCAAGGCTCAAGGGATAGAATTTTTTTCAGCCTGGACTGTACTTGTTAACAGGAGAGACTGCTTCTACAGGGATGGGATACACTTAAATAGAAAGGGTGCAAGAATATTTGCTGATACTATCGAGGCAGTGTTAGGTGGGTCGGAAAACTGATAGCTTGGGGGGATACAAGGACTAATAGTTTAACAGTAGCCGTAGGTAGAGGTGAAGGTGATTCTTGCACAACTTCTATTAGAATAAGTAGCGACCTGGAGCGAGGGGTGTTGGGGGTTTCAGGGACGGATGGCAGTCATCGTGAAACAGGTGGGTATATGGGATGTGTTAGAGTAATTAAGAATAAGAATAGGTGCATGTATACTTGCATGTATACCAATGCTAGAAGTATAGTAAATAAATTTGATGAATTTGAAGTGTTGGTCAAGACATCAAAGGCGGATATTGTTGGGATATCAGAGACATGGTGTCACACAGATATAAGGAATGCCGAACTGGAATTTGGGGAGTACAATGTGTACAGAAAGGATAGACAGGATAGGAAGGGAGGAGGTGTTATGCTGTTAATAAAGAAAAACATAAAATCAAAAGAAGTGCATCCAGTTGATATAGATGAACAGTGCACTGTTGAGTCAGTTTGGTGTGACATAAGCATTACGAAAGCAAAAATAAGAGTAGGAGTGTGTTATAGGCCTAATGACTTGAATGAGTACAATGAACAATTGTACAGAGAAATAGAGTGGGCAGTAAATCGGAGTGTCTTATAATGGGGGATTTTAACCTCCCAGATATTGACTGGAACTTGTGGGTCGGGCACTCACACACTAGTCAGACTTTTGTGGATTTATTGGATGATTGTTTTCTGCAGCAGCATGTTCGAGAGGCAACCAGAGAAAGTAATACTCTTGATCTGGTTATCAGCAGTGATCATTCATGTATTAGGAATTTGCAGATAAAAGAACCACTAGGTGGCAGTGATCACAGTGTACTGACGTGGGATTTACTTAAAGATTCAACTACTATCGGGGGTAAAGGAAAGGGTTTTTGCTTCCGTAAAGGCGAGTACAGTGGTCTCCGACAGTTTTTAAATTCTGTACAGTGGGATCAACTGACGATGTTACCAACAGTAAATTCTAAGTGGGAAGCATTCAAGGAATTAATCGTGGAAGCTACTAAAAGGTTCATACCTATTAAGAAATATTGTTCAAGGTTTAGGCCTAAATGGTTGTCAAATGAACTAATGAGACTTGTAACAGAGAAGAAAAATGCATGGGATGCATATAAATTATCAAGCGACTCAGAAGCATATGGCAGATATAAGTTAATCTGTAATCAGGTCACAAAGGAGGTTCGGCAGGCAAAGGCAGATTACGAGAAATCCTTGGCAAAAGATGCTAAGAAAAACAGCAAGGATTTCTTTATTTATATAAACTCTAAAAGGAAAGGGATGAATCTGATCGGTCCACTTGACATCGATGGTTTGACTGTTGATGATCCTGCTCAGATAGCAAACAAACTGAATGAGTATTTTGCATCTACATTCACACGTGAGGAATTATTAAGGTTTGAAAATGGCAGAAGGTTATCAAATTGTAGCAAGATACTTAATGATTTTGTAATAACCGAGAGCAAAGTGGAAGAGAAACTGTTGAAGTTAAACGTAAGAAAAGCACCTGGGGTGGATGGGATCTATCCAGTTATATTAAAGGAGACGGCAAAGCAACTAAGCAAACCCTTAGCCATAATTTTGAGAGCATCCTTGGACTCAGGGGAGGTTCCCACGGACTGAAGATGTGCAAATGTATCCCCAATTCACAAAGGGGGATCGAAGGGTGACACGAGTAATTACAGACCAGTTAGTTTAACTTCTGTTCCGGGTAAAATAATGGAGTCGCTGGTTAAAGATGCATTGCAGGATCATCTAGACAAGACTGCAGCAATAATTCAGACACAGCATGGGTTTGTTAAGGGAAAGTCTTGTCTGACAAATTTGATTGGTTATTATGATGTGGTCACAAAGGAACTGGATGCAAAAAATAATTTTGATATCATATATTTGGATTTCAGGAAAGCTTTTGACACTGTTGCGCATGGAAGACTATTGTACAAATTGCAGCAGAATGATATTAAGGGTAAGTTGCTACAATGGATAAAAGGATGGTTAAGTGCTAGAAGACAGAGGGTGGTAATCAATGGGTGCTGCTCTTCTTGGACTAATGTTATTAGTGGAGTCCCACAGGGTTCGGTGTTGGGTCCACTGTTGTTTTGTATATTTATCAATGATATTGATGAAGGTATATCAGGCTTAATGTCGAAGTTTGCAGATCATACAAAGGTTGGCAGGGTTGTTAATGACAGCAATGGCAGTGTGCTACTGCAACAGGATCTAGATAATTTGGGGAGATGGGCTAAGAAGTGGCAACTGAAGTTTAACCTTGACAAATGCAAAGTACTACATATGGGTAGAAGTAACCCCAGAGAAACGTACCAACTGTGTGGTACTACACTTAAGGTGGTAGAAAATGAAAAAGACCTGGGAGTAATTGTGCAGGCAGATATGAAGTTTTCTGAGCAATGCAGACAGGCTGCCAGGGCAGGTCATGGCGTTTTGTCAATGATATATAGGAATTTTGCTAGCAGGGAAAAGGAGGTGATTATCCCTCTGTATAAGGCAATGATCAGGCCACGGCTTGAGTACTGCGTACAGGTCTGGAGGCCTCATTTTAGGAAGGATGTAGATTTACTTGAGCGTGTACAGAGAAGGGCAACAAGATTGGTGAGGGGAATGAAGGGATCCTCTTACCAAGAGAGGCTTAAGTTCTGCAAATTGCAGTGGCTGGAGACTAGGCACCTGCGCGGTGATCTGATTGAGGTATATAAGGCCTTGAATGGGTTGAGCACGCTGAATTCTGATGGGATCCTTCCACTTGTTCAGATTACGAATCTAAGGGGGCATAAATTCAAATTAAGAAAAGACAGATGTAGAATAGATGTGCGGAAATTTTCCTTTAGCCAGCGGGTGGTTAATTGCTGGAACAAACTTCCATCTGTCGTTGTGGAAGTTGATAGGCTATGTATATAAAGTGCTTAGCATCATAATACACAGCCATTTCTGAATAAACAGAAAATTTTTAAGGTGGCATCGTTTTAGGTTATATCTCATATTGTGAATACCTTCACAACGAGTTGCCATGATATTGCACTACTTCGAATAAGTAACGCTTCACCTAAGGAGAAGACTAGTGTTACTTATTCTCAGATAGGTACCACCACCCAGACAGCACTGTTTCAGGGCTATTTGGCCCTTCGTCAGTGAGTGGGTAGGTACCCAAGTGATGCAATGATGGCAAAAACAGTTATGAAGTATAACTCCACAATATGAGAGATGCCTGATGGTGTATGATGTATTTAGACTAAGGCGCATTTAGGGCTAGAGCCTCAAGCTGCGAACAAATTTAGACTATGTATATAAAGTGCTTAGCATCATAATACACAGCCATTTCTGAATAAACAGAAAATTTTTAAGGTGGCATCGTTTTAGGTTATATTGATAGGTTGAATAAATTTAAGGAGGAACTGGACAGGCATTTGGAGGGAATGGTGTGATTTTTTTTTTTTTTTTGGCTGATGCTGCATAAGCTCATACATTTGTTTTCTTGCATCACATGCCACTACTACTACTACAAAGTCGTCGGACCACCCCTTAACAAACCCATGCTGTGTCTGAGCTATAACTGAAGTCTTGTTGTCTAGATGATCCTGCAATGCTTCTTTAACCAGTGCCTCCATTAATTTTCCTGGAACAAAAGTTAAACTAACAGGTCTATAATTACTTGTGTTGCCCTTTGATCCTCCTTTGTGAATTGGGGTCACATTTGCACATCTCCAGTCTATGGGTACCTCCCCTGAGTCCAAGGAAGCTCTCATAATTATGGCTAAGTGTTTGCTTACTTCCTTTGCCACCTCCTTTAATATAACTGGATATATTCCATCCCCCTCAGGTGCCTTTCTTATGTTTATCTTCAACAATTTCTCCTCCACTTTACTCTCAGTTATTAGAAGATTATCTTATCTAGCTTACTGCCAGAGTTTAATACACCTCTGGCATTCCCCTCCCTGAATAACTCCTCATGTGTGAATGTAGATGCAAAATATTCATTTAGTTTGTTAGCTATCTCAGCAGGATCATCAACAGTTGAACCATCAATATCAAGGTGGACAAATCTGATTCATCCCCTTCCTTCTAGAGTTTACATAAATAAAAACTCTTTGCTGTTTTTATTTGCATCCAACCACCTTCATTTCAATCTCCAGTTTCAATTTCAGAGTGGAACATTCACTAGATATCATGCAGTTATTTTATTCTAACCTTCTTATTATTTTTTATCAGTTTTGATTCTAGAATCAAATATTTCTGTTCACTGTATAATCACAACAGTTATTTTATTTATGCACAATCACCTACAATAATTCTTTTACAAGGTAACATGTTGCCTATGTCATACTGTAAAAGAAATAGCATAGGTGATTTTAGTGATGGGAGTGAAACACAACTGTTAGAGTTTACTACTGAATGTGTAGATTATAAACTAAATGATGGCAATGAGGTAGAAGGGTTATGGAGACAGGCAAGTCAACTACTCTGGTCCTGAATAACCAGTGGTGGAGTCCAGACTACTACCAAAATTACAGAAAAGAGGAAGTGGAGAAGAAAGAGAGGCTCAGTGAGGCTGTCTTTCCCCAAATTTTCATAAAATTTTTTTGTCCTTAAGACCCATGCTAGCTTTTGTCACCCCTGGAACTAAATATTTTGAGATGGACACAACATTGCTGAAGCTTACAGCACTGGATGTAATGACTATGATTCCACTACAATAAGACAATAATGGAAAAAGTTTTTTAGTGAATTTCCCCCAATCAGCTTAATGCTATACATGTAAATTGTTTGAACAACCACAAATGAATTGAAATCATTATATCCTCAATGATGAATAAAATTCAATTTAAAGATCTTATACATCATTTCAGTGGTTAAATGTTTTGTAAATCTTTACTGTCATGAACATGGTCTGTAATAATAACAGACCATGTTCTACAATAAATATAAAATAATAATTTTAAAATGTAGCAACTGAACAAAAATTAGCATCTTCCTAAGTTTCCTGTTTGACTCACAAATATTGTTTCTGCATTTTTACTGTATAAAATGCAATGCAGTTATGATTTTGGAGAACAGTGAAAAAATCTAAGCACTCTTCTGTTTGTATAGAGTGAAATCTGTCTTTAATTTCGAGAAGGAATACAGATAATTCTCAAACATTTCATGGTACTACTTCTAGTATGACTTTTTCAGAGACTGAACAGCTGTCCTTATTAGTGTGTGAAAAATTGGAATGTAATAAGGACTGAATATCTGTATAACTTCATGAAAGTCAAGTCTCTCTCTCTCTCTCTCTCTCTCTCTATTTTCCATTTCAGTTTACCTGAACACTGTGCCACTAAAAGAAAACCTTAGTTGTTATTTTTCAAGAGAAACATTTGTTCAAAATGTACAGCTATCTTTATTTAGAAATAGATATTGGAAACGAAAACCTTTATTTCTTGTTCAGTATGAGTGAAACTACCAAATATTTTATTTAATTATTATTATTATTTTTTTTTTTATCAGTGTTGAGTTTCAGATGACTCATTTATTAATGACAGTGCTTTTTATTCCAGAAACTTAAAATATTGATATCATGTCTGTGAATAGATTACCAAGAACACCTATTATGAAATTACAAAGAACAAAAAGCAATTTGTAAGAACAAAAGTTAATTTTTAAATTGGAGGACAACACTAGTCCTCTAGATAACTGATCGCATTGTGAAATTACCACCACCACTGGCCAATTTATTCATCTGTTAAAGCTGTAGTAACTTTTAGATCACCATTTATGTTCACTCAATCATTAAATTCCTGTTCGCCTGTGTCTTCAGGCTTTTCAACATGATCAGTATCATGACTTAGTTGACCATCATGAATAATTAATTCACATTTTTTGAAACAGATGCTAATTCAGGTATCGGAAACTTCATTCCAGACACTCATATTCACTCTCTTTCTGTTCACTGACTTTTTTTTTTTTTTTTTTCCGGGTAGTAAAATTAAAAACACATAAAAAAAAAAAAAAAAAGATAAGCATCAATCAATAACAAAGCATGCAGCACACACGAATTGGAACTAACATGACACGTGCAACTTTTTATAGAGTAAAAAGTTTATGAAGTTTAGATAGCATTAACATTAGTAGAGGCATATGATGCAAGAAAGCAAGCGACTAGGTGGTAGATGACTCTCATCAACCGGTGAAATACCACCACTTTGCTTATTGGAGGCTTGAAGTGGTGGAACCCATGTTTAGTCTCTAGAGCTAAGATCTGGTCAACCCTTCCCTACTTCTTCCATCATGCAGTATGATTGATGACTTTTGAGGTTATGATGAACGTCGTGGCGAGATCCAATATTCCTTACATTTCGAGGGTACAGCTCTAAAATGGTGTTCGCAGGCCGGCCGCTAGTTAGTATACCGGACTGAACTTATTGGTAACTCTCTAGGAGGCTTCTGGATCAGCTAGTGTATAATCTTGCTATCTCTACTGTGCCAGATAGTGACTGGAGGGAGTCCGAGTAGTGTGTATGCGGGGAGCACTGTTAGGGCACGTTATGTCAAGGATCTGGGTATATTCTTACCACGTGTACGCCATATCCAAAAATTTCATTACTTCATACAGCATGTCCCACCCACTTTTTCTTACTATTGAATACACCATGAATTGTCAAACTAATAGAGCAAGCTTATCTGCGAAAAGATCTAAACCTAACAAGCACTTCCTAATTCATTTCACAAATATACGTGGTCTCAATTCTAATCTCAACGATGTCCATTTCCACTTGCAGTTTGCCAAACTCTATGTACTTTTTCTGAGAGAATCTCAGTTATCGGTTGATTCAACTACTGCTCATCTCAGATGCCCAAATTATTTGTTGTATGATTCCTTTCGCCTCAAAGGTGGTACTTGTGCATATATCCATTCTGATATTCCCTGTCAGAGACTTGGCAATTTGGAATCTCCTCTCTTTGATCTTATCTAGCTTAAAATCTCTCTACCTCATTCTGTCAAATTCATCTGTTATCTCTACTGTTCTCCCAACTCCACTAATCACTTGGAGCTCTTTGACTTCCTCACTTTGCAACTTGACTTTCTCCAGTCCAGCTTTCCTAACAGTGAGGTAATTTTCCTTGGTGATTTTAATGTTCACAACTCCAGCTGGCTTCCATTTTCCAGTCACACCGACCCAGCAGGTCAAGATGCTGACGCTTTTGCAATTACTAATGACTAGCACAGATTGTTCATTTACCTACAAGAATACCGGACGATCCTAATCATACAGCCAATATGCTTGATCTTTTTCTCACAAACAACCCTTCTAAGTACACAGTCGAAGTGAGAGCTCCCTTAGGCACTTCAGATCAAAATTTGGTGATTGTCTCTTCTCCAATGGGACCTTCATCTCATGGCTATTCCCAACCTCGTCTTGTTTGGCATTACAAGAATGCAAAAGGAGATGACCTGCGAGACATCTTTTCTTCTTTTCCTTGGTCGGATTACTGTTTCAAAACTTCTGATGTCAACGTTTGCTCAGATCGTGTCGGTGAAATTATTCTTGCAGGAATGTAATCCTTTATCCCACACTCCACTTTAAAATCTCGTCCTTTATCTAAACCTTGGTTTTCCAATAAATGTGCTAAGGCTGTTCAAGAGAAGAATGTTGCATATCATAATTGGCTTGTTTCTAATTCTTCAGTGTCATTTTCTGTCTACACCAAAGTTTGCAACAATTGTAAAGCAGTTATTAATCAGTCCAAACTAGATTTTGAACAGGCTAAGAGTAAAAAACTTGCTTCTTGCCCTAATGGTAGCCGAGCATTCTGATCTCTTGCCAAAGCTATTGGCTGCAACTTTTGCCCATCTCTGCTGCCCCCTCTGTCCAAACCAGATGGTCCTGTTGTCACTTCAGCCAAGGATAAAGCTGACCTGCTAGCATCCCATTTTTCTTCGAGCTCATGTATTAATGATCTTGGTAAAACACCTCCCACCATTCCCAACATGCTCCATTTAATGCCTCCTGTGGTCTTGCGTCAAAAGGATATCAGAAGGATTTTGATGAATCTTGATGGTAAGAAAGCTCCAGGTCTCGACGGTATTTCTCCACTTGTTCTCAAAACCTGTGCTCCTGAACTTACTCCTATTCTTTGCTGCCTTTTTTTCGCTTTCTTATTCCAAAGGTGTTTTTCCTTCTGCTTGGAAATTTGCTCATATCCAGCCAGTTCCTAAAAAGGGTGACAAATTCCTCCCATCGAATTATCGTCCCATTGCAATTACTTCTACTCTTTCTAAAGTAATGGAGAAATCAATTAACCGCCAACTCTTAAACTACCTAGAAACCTTCCGTCTGATCAACAATCGCCAGTATGGATTCCGTCAGTGTCAATCCACTGGTGATATTCTGGCTTATGTTACCCATTTATGGATTAATTCAATGGAAAAGTTTGGTGAAACACAAGTAGTTGATCTTGACATCTCAAAGGCTTTTGATCGTGTTTGGCATAAAGGTCTTCTAAACAAGCTCCCATCTTATGGTTTGCCAACTGCTTTTGGTAATTGGTTATCCAGTTTTCTCTCTAATCGCTCACTGAGGGTGATGGTAGATGGCTCTCTGTCTTCTAACTTCTCCACTAATGCCGGTGTCCCCCAAGGTTCAGTTCTTTCCTCCACTGTTTTCCTTTTGTATATTAATGACCTTCTTCCATTGACTGGAAATCCTATCCATAGTTTTGCTGATGATAACACATTGCATTCCACTTTCCATTTTGAGAAACCTTGTCCTGCTCAATCAGCTTCAACTTCTCGAAAATCTGCTACCAATTCCTTAAATGCCGATCTTCAGGTAATTCTCCATTGGGGCAAAGACAACTTAGTTGATTTCAATCCTTCTAAAACTCAGTCTTGTCTTATATCTCACAAAAAGGATTCTTCTGCTTCTATGCTTATCTTTGGTGACACTCCGATTTCTAGGCAAGATGATATATCTCTTTTGGGGACTACCCTGACTTCTAATCTCTCTTGGCACAAGCACATTACAAATATTGCTTCCTCTGCATCTAAAAAACTTGGTTTTCTCTTTTGCTCTCGGTGTTACTTTTCTTCCAAACAGCTGCTCACTCTGTATAAATCGCAAATCCACCCTGCATGGAATATTGTTCCCACATTTGGGGTGGTGCCCCCAAAACCTCTATCAGGCTTCTTGATTCCATTCAGAAGAGAGCAGTTATGTTAATTAATGATTCATCTCTTACAGAGTCTCTCCACTCGCTTTCTCATAGACATACTGTTTCTGCTGCATGCCTCTTCTACAGATACTTCCACGGGCACTGTTCTTCTGAATTGGCTTCTATAATTCCCACTCTCTCTTTCAAAACAGTCCGAACACGTGCTGCCACCAGCCAACATCCATTTACTGTTCAACTTCAAACCCACAGAACCAACTTTTCATCTTCCTCATTTATTCATTCAACTGCCGTTTTCTGGAACAACCTTCCTTCATACATATTGCCTGAAAAGTACAATCTACAGAAGTTCAAGTCCAATGTCAACAAATATCTTCTTTCGTCTTCTCAACCTCCAACCCAAGCACGGTACTAAGTACTATAGGTTCTAATACCTCTCGTGTTTGGGGTTCACATAAAAAAAAAAAAAAATGCAGCATCAGCCAAAAAAAAAAAAAAATCGTTCCAAATACCTGTCCAGCTCAGCCTTAAATTTATTTAGGCTATCAACTTCCACAACAAAGGATGGAAGTTTGTTCCACCAACCAACTACCCGCTGGCTAAAGGCAAACTTCTGCACATCTGTCTTTCCTCAATTTGAATTTCAGAATGAAGAGCAGATTCTGAAAATTTATTTATGTTTTTTATATGACTGAAGATTTCAGTGAAGAGGAAACATGTTTCACTGTAATAACATAAAAACACAGAGAATTCCAGCTATTGGTATTATCGAAAATGCAATAGGATTGAGTTTCCTACAGGTTTATAACAGATTGTACAGACAAAAAAAAAACCCAATAAACTGAAAAATGCAAATTATTTTTATTGTTTTATGGTTGTGACCTCTAGAAATGTGACCTCCAGTAATGTGCTTTAGAAAAATATCACAGAGGTATTGAAAATTGATTCTTATAACCAAAGATGTGATTCTAATAAACAATGAAAGTGTAGTGCATTTTATTGATTTGAATTGGTTCTTTGAAATTTGATTCTATAAAGGGACTGATTCCAATAACCAGTGATCGCTATAACTGGCGCTTACTGTATTTCATAAGAATCATTTTTCAGCTTGTATGTGAAAGAAAATAAAAGCAGAATTACATTGTTCTCATTATTGTTTAGGCACTGCCCTAAATAAATATTAATTCTTATTAGAGATAAAATAAGCTATCTGTACAGAAACTGATAAATTAAAATTTAAATAAGCAATTCAAAAATTTTGAACTGTTCTCAATTTGAACTGACTTTTCACAAGCAGCTTTAATCACAGAAGATAAAACATACCTTTGCCCAATCTGGTTTTAATTTAATTGTTTCTTTCGCATCTTCCATGGCATAATAATACTGCTCCATTTTAAGAAAAGCTGCAGAGCGATTGCTGTAGAGTTGATATTGGTTTGGATCAAGTTTAATAGCATGTGTGTAATAGAAAACTGCCTCAGCAAAGCGACCTTGCTTTAAACTTTGATTCCCTTTTTCTTTTATTTCTGATACTTGCTGCATCTAAAAAGAAAAAAAATTTAATTTAGTATCCATAGGGGCATCACTCTACAGGAGGGAGAAAAACTGATAACTACTTCACACAAACAAATACTGAGCATATAACATTTATGCTAACATATGAAATAATGATAAAGTGACTGGCTAAAAACAATTTAAAACTTAAAAAAATAGAAATTTTTATTATTGCTAAAGTAGAGCTAATAAAGCCAAATAACCTTAAAAATTAAAGTAGTCCAAATAAAATTCAAAGTATAACAGAGGACAGTATAAAGATACTATGAAATGTCAGTTAATAATGTCTGATATTAAAGTTGCAAAAGAACTGACAGCACAGCATAATGATCAATTCAGTTTTGATCAATATATGTTAAAAATTCAAAATAGTAATAATGGTTCTCTAAATATCATGTATTGCTGAAAGAGTTGGAATATTCCACAACTCCAATTTTTCTGAAAGAAAAACAAATTTAAAAAGGCATTGCCATATGATGAAGACTAATTTTAATAATGGGATTTTTTTCACCTTCTAATCTTACTAGAATATCTTCAGAAAGTCAAAGAACATGGTCATCATTATGTGATTTGGCCGTATAAGTGAAACTTGATTATTAGCATCTCTACAATAGGATTCCTATTTTTGAATTTTTTTGTTTTCTCCATAACTTCACTTCAAGGTGGATCACTTCATTTTCCTTGAAGGAAAAGCATTTCTCAGCTTTAAAATATTAAATATCAGCTTAGCTTTGATCAGTTTGTTCATTTTGCTGAATGAAAAGGTCTGAATTTCTAAAAAGAGAAAACTGTGTAATCCTTGCCAATTCTGACTAAACTTGGCCACATCGTGAAACAAATTTCACAAAAACTCCTCCCCTAATGACTGGATTCCAACCCAGACCTTTTCCATGCTCTGGAAGGAAAAGGTCTGGTAATAAATAAAAAACAGCTTTTTCTTATTTTATAATCCTTTTCTAAGAAGTCCATGTACAAGGGGTGGTCAAAAGTTCTGTGAATGGAGTATAAAAAACAGACTTACAAAATTCTATATTCTATCCTTTTTTATTTTTCAATGTATTCATACCAAAGTTCAATACACATATTTAATCTGAAAAGTGAGTAAGCCTTCAGAGAAAAAAAAAAAAACCCCTTCGGGTTGGGCATCAAACCAGGCTTCCATATCTGCTTTTAGCTCTTCATCTTATTTAAAATGAGTTCCACAAAGATGAGACGTGTTTCTAAACAAAAATAGTCACTTCGGGCCAAACCTGGGCTCAGGGAGGGGTTAATTGTTCAAATCCATATTCATGAATTTTAGCCTATGCAACCAGGCTTTGTACTCAGGTGCGTTTTTGTGGAGAAGTAAAAATCTGATGACCCAACTTTTCTAGTCTTTTCTACCCCAAATTGCAGCTTTTAACTTTGGCATAGGGTTGGCATAATATTCTCTGTTATTGTGGTTTTAGGTGCATGGTAATCAATTAACAACAATCCTTTTGTTTCCTAAAAAATTTAGGCCAACACTTCTAGCTGATCAGCTAGAAAGGGGATCTCTAACTCCTTGTTTTGGAGTTGGAGATCCCCTGTGCTTTCATTGCAAGATTTCTAATTTGGATTTATTATCATAAAAGTGTAGTCAAGTTTCATCACCAGCTACCATTAACAGGATAAAAAATCCTGTTAATGGTGATGACTTCACCTTTATTACACATTGTATTTAATCTGCAAAGAATTAAACTCTTCGCAAATTAAATACAATAAATTTTTGAAAGATTAAACTCTGCAATAAGTTGATAATCCTTCAAAAAAATTTCAAGTTGGACATCACACCAGGCTTCCACAGCTGCTTTTACAGTTCATCACCTTTAAATTGAGTTCCACAAAAATGAGACATGGTTTCTGAACAAATAACAGTCACTTGGGGCCCCCAACTGGACTGTATGAAGTGGTTTAATTGTTCAAATCGACATCCATAAATTTTATGCCTGTGCAAACAGACTTTGTGCACAGGTGCAATCATGAGAAACAAAACCTGTTGACCAAACTTTCCTTATCTTTTTCCTCAAAAAGTTTAGTTTATTTGTATAAGTTTATATTCCTAATTTCCCAAATCTTCATAATGTTAGGATACTGAAAATTTCATAAGATCTCTCCATTTTCTTTGTGGAATAAAAATAGATGTGTTTTATCATAGGGCTAGTGTTACATGCAGGTGGGCAAACAGCAGAATGCAAATGAACTTTTCTACACAGTGACAAAACATTTAACAGTTTTCTGTAAAATTTGGATACAATCCATAAAAAAAAATTTACAAATTACACATTCCCATCACAGGGACTTTTTCAGTGAAGGAAACGTTGTTGTTTGAAAGCTATGGTGCAAGGGCAGCTTAGGCTATAATGCACCTATAAGGAAACATTACTGCATCCTTTTTAACTTTTATCTCTTCAGCAGGAGTGGGTCTAGATAATAGCTAAAGGAGGTATAAATCCCCCTACTCATGATAAAAATAAAGTGTATTTTTTTTTTTTTTACTGATACATGATGATTAAAGCTTAATGGTTCCCAAAACTCTGTTTCAGGCCTCTTCAGAAAATTTTGGGTCTGCCATTGTAAGTATTGGCATGGATTTTTAAGGGCATAATGGCAGATGAGGCCAAAATGCATCCTATATAATCAGGGCCGTGCGGTAGATTTTCTCAGTTGATTGATTTAGATTTTATTGGTGCATTAGCAGCTTTGACTATAATGCGCCAAGACCAGGTCACGGGATTTTCTCAGCATGATGCAAGTCTTCGAAATGCCACCCCTATTTTGATTTTGCTGCTTATGCCACCCCCTTACAGTGCCGCCTGATGCGGCCGCCTCTCTGTATCATAGCACGGCACGGCCCTGTATATAATCATTCTACAAGAATATAATAATTTGGTCCAGTTTGGCTCAAGAAATTCATATATGTGTATTTGTTTAAGAAAGATATACAGTTCATATAGATTAGCACTATTTCCAATGATATGGATAAATGATAAAGGTTCTTGCAATCATGACTGAAAGAGGAAAGTACTTTTTTTTTCTTGCTAGTACAACTACTTTCTGTCTGTTTTGTCTGAAGCTGGAAATCTATAATGCCAGTTCCTCTTTGATTTGGAGCAATTTGTTTTTCCTTTATGATTTCTAGATTTCTGACCACTGAAATCTACAGACTTTTTTATATGCTTCAAATAATCCAAGTGTGGTACTTGGTAAATTGCTGGTGTTGTACTGCTTGGTTGTTTGGCTGCCTGATCTGCTCTCTCATTACCTGTGATATCAGAATGCCCTGGGATCCATAAAAACTTCAATGAATGATTTTTATTCCATAGATGGTTTAAGACAGGAGAGTATTTGTTTTATGATGGGATGTGATACTGAAAATTTACTGTCCAATGCAGACACTAAGGGAATTGCATATTACACTAATATCATTACAGAAAGTGTTAATAATCTCTAAGGCCAATTTAATTGCATATAATTCTGATAACTGCTACATTCAATTGGTAGTAGTGATATGAACTCTGTAAAAAAGAGGAAAGACAGCTACGGCCCAATGGTAAAGCCTGTTTTCGAGCTGTGTGTATATATTAGACAGCTTTCTTTCAATGGTATGAATATTGTTGAGAGCATGTCCTTTATGTAGTTGTTTAGTATTTATTTATATCTGCCAGGGATTTCTTTCCCTATTGCAGAAAATAGGTATCAAAGTGAGGGAGATTTACAGACCAGGGTGGATCTGATACATCGGTCTCTTTAAGTATATTGTCAAAATTTATGTTACAGGTGTGTAACAAATCTTTTAGTCTAAAACTAGTTGGTCTACTATCAGTGAGATGATTCATGTGCCTCTACATAAAGACTCTAGACAAGGGATGTTCTAAACATGCCTAGGGCAGTGCAAAGGGCACTGTGTTGGATGATATTAAATCTGGTTAGCACACTTTTTCTAGTTGGGTCATAGAAACAGTAATGAGACCTGATAAGAGCACGATACAAATGTAAAAGTGTATCTATCAGTACCCCATGTCATAGCAGAAATAGAACTAAGTACGTTATGTTTCTTTAAACAAACAGTTTGGAGGTATGTTATATGTGAAACAAAGTTAAGGTTGGTGTCCAACATTAAACCTAGGAAATGAAGATTACAGGTGAGAAGAATCAGATGGTTCTTTAACCTGAGTTCCAGTTCTGGGTATAGCTTACATTTTTTGTAGAAGTGAATTGCAATTGTTTTTTGTTCTCATAAACAGTATCCAATCAGCAGTGCCCATGTCTCTAACTTATTTACAGAAAGTTGCAGCTGTCTTTCGATGGTATAAATATTTTGTGAACAGCAAGATGTAATAAGATCGTCAGCACATAAATAGATGTTCTGTGTTATGGTGTTCAGCCTAAGTGAAAAAAGGGTAGCACTAAGTACTGATCCATGTGCGACACCTTCTTGGGTAAAAAAATTAGAAAGTACAGATTGATAACAGATCTGAAAGGTTCTGTGTTGAAGAAAATTTCTAATGAATTCTGGTAAGTGCCCTTGCAATCCTAGGGAAAAAAGTTCTCTCAATATCCCATACCTCCAAGTAGTGGCAAATGCATTTTCAATATCCAGAACATTACAAGATGTTTATTTTTGACATAAGCATTATGGATGTTAGTTTCGGCTTTCGCCTTTCACCATCAGATCCAAAGTGTATCTATTTTGTCGGAAACCAAATTGATTGTTGTTTATTAGTGTTTTAGTTTCAAGAACCCAGATTAGCCATCTGTGTATCATTCTTTCTAGAGTTTTACTTAGGCAGCCGGTGAGGGAAATTGGTTGGTAATTTTGTGGGAATGACTGAGCTTTTCGTTTAAGAAAAGCTTGTGATTTATCTTTTAGTTTAGGAAAAGCTAAAATAACAGAGTAATGCCAAGAAGAGGGATATGTACCTTCAAGAAAAATCTGGTTATAGAACATTAATAGCAAATTCAAGTCTGTACTGTTTAGATGTTCCAGCATTACATAATATATTCCATCAGGTCCAGGTGCACTGCTGTGTGATCTATTTAATGCTGTTAGGAGTTAAAATAGGTTAAATGGTTGGTTACAGGCAAAATATTGGACAAAACAGTAGTTTATCTTGTACCTTTCTGGTAAACCTTTGATTTGAAGTAAAGAGTTTTCACATGCTGAAGTAGCAGATATTTGGGAGAAAATCTTCAAGGACGTTATTTCTTGAGGAGAAGATATTTCCTGTTCATTCTTGGTTAAGATTGGAGCAGAAGGAGGTAGATATTTACCATTTAGTTGCCGAATCTTTTCCCAGATAAGTCAACTACTAGTATGCTTTGTTGTTGTTGTTTTTTGGTGCAAGGGCTTCTTAGGCCATATTGCACCTATCACCATTATGAATGTTACATATGATGGTGACTGTAATGGCATTACTCAAAAACGATCATATAATTCAATCTTTTTTGTAAAGTGAAAGAACTCCAGCAGATTAGCCTCGTTACCTATGATGTGGCAGAGTGTCAAGGGTTCTTTAAGGTTTGGTAGAAAGATAAAAGAGACTTGGCGGGCAGTGGTGTATAAAGTACACTCAACAAGAATATGCTTCATTGTAAGTGGACAGTTGCCCTGTGTGCATTGTGGAGGATCATTACCTGTGAGGAGGATGGATCGCTGGGTAGAATCCAGCGTTCTTCTATTCACTACTAGTGTGGTCTTATCGTACCATATGGCCGAAGCATATGAGATTGCTGGTATGAAAACTGTCTTATAATAGAGTGCCAGGGTTCTCTTGTTGAGGCCCCAGTCTCTACGTGAGACCCTGGCCACCAGGGCCGAGTAGTTCCTGATCTTCGTTCTGATGTATTTAAGGTGTGGCTGAAAGGATAGTTTGCTGTCTAGGAGAATACCTAAATATTTGAGCTGTGGTGCCAATTTTATCGTGCTCTCATCAATTTTAATTTGGGGTGGTCTACGCAGGTCGAGAGAGCCTTTAAGGAGAATGGATGAGGTTTTCACAGGTGATATTGTGAGAAAGTTCTTTGCTGCCCAAGTTTGAAGCAATCGAAGGGCATGGTTGGCCAGGGTCTCAAGCTGAGCTCTTGAGTTTGCTTCCACTGTAAGGATCAGGTCATCTGCAAAAGCGTGGGATTTGACTTCTCCTAGGTCCATTCTCAAGAACTCATCAAAGACAAGGTTCCAGAGCAATGGGCCCAGCACAGACCCCTCCAGACAGCCTCTGTAGATCTCTTTTACTATATTCTTGTATGGGGTATTGATCTCGACCTTTCTCTGTGATAGGTAATCTTTTATAGTGTTGAATAGATTTATTGGCACCCTGGCCTCCCTCAGCCTACCGAGGACACTTGGCCACCAGAGTGAGTCAAATGCCCCGGCGAAGTCGATGGAGATCAGGAGGAAGTATTTCCTGCTGCATTCCCTCGCTGCAGTGAGCAGGTTTTTCAATGCATCTATTGTGGAGGAACCTGGTTTGAACCCATATTGGTTCACCGCCGGTAGTCCTGCTGCTTCATAGTGCTGGGAAATTCTTTTATGCAGTAATCTTTCGTATAGTTTACTCACCACTGATAGAAGTGCAATGGGTCTATAAGAGTCTGGATTCTCTGGCTGTTTGGTTGGGTTCTTCAAAATTAACTTAATATTTGCTGTCTTCCATTCAGTTGGGTATTTTCCTGCTTCCATACAGCAGTTAAACAGATCCAGCAGAAGCTTCGGTGCATATTCAGCTACCTTTTTAACAATTTCCGGCTCGATCAGATCTAAGCCTGGACATTTCTTGGGTTTGATCCCTGCGACAGTTACTAGGAGCTCCTCCCGTGAGAAAGGGGGCTCCTGCTGTAATGTGTCATAATTCTGGTTTTCTTGGCACAATTGATGCTGTTCTTGTTGGATTGGTATAGCTGGGTCCTTGAAAATAACGCCGAGAATATTTTCCATTGATTGCTCCCAAGTTGTGGTGAGTACACCCTGCGGTGTCCGAGTGGATGTTAAAACTTCGCCTCTGGGGAGTTTGTTGATGGTGACTTTGTAAACCACCCCCCAGGGGTTAGCATTTCCTGTTGTGGAGACCAAGCCCTCCCATGATCTCTTTTTACTTTTCTTGATAGTTTCTGTATAATGATTCCTGACATCTCTGTAGTGCTGCCTAAGCACTTCAACTTCTGCAGCTGGCCAGGTCCTCCGTGCTCTTTGGAAGTCTTTCCTTCTTTTAATTACTTCTCTCCTTAGTTGCTGAATCTCAGGTGTCCACCAGGGAACTGCACCAGGCAGTGGATTTTTTCTTTTTATAGCTGTTGCACTGGCACTTGTAATAATTTCTGTTACCTAGCGTTGGCATGAGTCAGGATCACTCCATTGGTCCAGCATCTCTTGGTTATTTTCTACCGTTGCAGTCAACATGTTCCTGAAGAGCTCCCAGTCTGCTTTACCTATGGCAAATCTGTTATGGAGTTGCTTGATTGGCGATGTTCTTGTTAGAGTTCTGGTAATTTGATATTACACGGTGATCTGATGTTGTCCATGAGCCTTGCACCCTCCAGTTGGTTACGAACGGTGCAATACTTCCTGTAGCAAGAGAGACGTCAATCGTGGACTCCCAAAGAGTGTTGCAAAAGGTCGGAAGCTGGTGTGGCTGATTAAGGACTGAGATCTGGGAGCCAATGAGGAACTCCTCAAGAAGTTGGCCGTTCCTGGTACCCCGTCTGTCCGGTGTTGTGCTAAACCAGGCTGGCGAGCGGCAGTTTACGTCTGCACCAATTATTATCTTTTGATTCGGTAGTACATCAAGGAGGTGTTGTAAGTAATTTATTGCAAAAGTGATTTCTTCTCCGGGCCTACAATATAGTGCGACAATGTAAAAGGCGCCCAAGGCTGTAATAATGTGGGCGCAGGCAGCCCAAGACGTATAAAGTTGTGTAATTCTGGTAGCAGTAATATGTTGGTTCCTGATTAGGATAGCCGCCCAGGGGGTGTCTACATCCGTCTGAATTATCTTGTAGTTCAGAGGATATCCCCTAACACTCTTTGCGTTCACATATGGCTCCTGGAGTATGACAATATCAGCATTTTCTTCGTCCGCTTTGACACGGATTTGGTCGGCCACTGCTCTGGCCCTCTGCGCATTTACTTGAAAGAACTTAATCATAGTAGTGTTAAACTTTTTAATATAACCCGCGCCTGCAGCACAGTGAGTACACCAGCCTTACAAGTAATAGCAGGAACGCTCCCATTAGACCTAGAAATCGTTAGAACTGGAATGCTCTATTACCTTTCCAAAGGAGTCCCAGTTACCTTCCTGAATTTTACGATTGATCCCACTAATAATAGGAAGGCAGAAAAAGTACGCTTACAGAACCACCTGCTACAGGAGTGGCAAAACAGATGGGCTGGTACCACCAAAGGAGAGATCACCCGCAAGTTTTTTCCACAAACAGAGTATACCCGAAATCACCATCATGGTTCTTCCCAGGACTTCATACAACGTACTTAATAACAGGGCATGGCCCCTTCAATGCAAAGCTCGCTGGCTTCAGACTCACAGACAACCCACATTGCACTTGTGGAGATATAGAAGACTGGAACCATCTTATGTTTGACTGTCCCATATATGAAGACCTAAGATGTATTCTAATTGCAAAAGTGAGATATCTTCCAAGAGGACAAGAATTTCTCCTCCTTGAAACCGAGGAGGATTATAAAGCATTGTCACGATTCGCCCAGGACCTCTTCGCGAGAAGAAGGGTACAAATTGCCATTCACTGAGAAAAAGAAGAAATGCCACTCAACCATGACAACGCAAAGACAAAACTAATCACCAACCAGCATTTCTCCTCTTTAAATGAAAGAAGATTAAAACCGAAAAACTTGATGATAGACTGCAAACACAACCTCAACAACCTGAACTGCAAAGACAGGACTTGTTCCAGGAATGACCTACAATCCTAGAAGTTGACATCTTTTTAGAAGAAGTAGAACTCAAATAGAAGACCTACCATGGACTTGACCTCATTGCAGCTCTGCTGCCAGCGCAACAGGCTATACCTGTGCTTTCTTGCACGGTACTTTCTTTCCACTTCCCTGAGGAGGAAAGGAGATGGTTTCACTGTCTCTTCCCCTCCTCGCCCTCCTTTTCCTTCTAGTGGGACATGGGCCTGCCCCACTGACCGCAGGGGTCACCTCCTCTATCGACCCCTTACTTCCTATTTCCTCCCCCCTAGCCTTCAGTCTCTTCCCTACTCTGTTCACTTTCACAGCGTAACCCCACATAGTCTAAATTTAAATCTCTGACCTGGGGTCACCTTCCCTATTGGCTCCATATTTCTGGCTTTCCCCCACCTGTCTTCAGTCTCCCCCCTACTCTGCCTAAACACTAGCGGATGTCAAAATTTAAAAAAAAAAAAAAAAAAATTGTCAAAATTCCAAATGCTTACGAAAACCCCTTTCAGTCTACCTTTCAGCGACTACTTCCCAATACTATTAAATTATTTTATTTATTTATTTTTATATTCTATTTTATTTATTTATTTTTATTTTTTTTATTTATTTTATTTTATTTTATTTATTTATTTTATTTTATTTTATTTATTTATTTTTTTTTTAGGTCCTTGCCACTGAAATCTCAGGAAATTAGGTGGCAGGACCTGCCAGAGTGAAAACGTAAAATTACTGGGTACCTGGTCTGCCTCCCCGAGGCATAGTGTGGACAACGTTGGGCCCCAGCAGGGGTCTAGCGGCTAAATGGCCAGAAGAACAACGAAACACAACACTACACTTACAAAATCCATACACTTTTAAATCTCTGGCCTTCCCAGTGAACTGGTACACCTACAATGAAAGCAACGCGGAGATGGGGGAAATCCCTGGTGCCGTTAGACACGAACACACTATACATTATACTATATACCTGTGAGGAGATAAAGGTGGGTAAGATGAGACTGTGGCCAATTCGCGCTCTGGTTAAGATTACTTCCTCCCTCCTGTTTATACGGAAACTGGAGGTCCATGGCTGCGGTTCAGGTTTTATTTGGAGGAGATTATTATGCGTTTGGGCTTGCCATTGAATCCTCCATTGTTTTTTACACATTTTTCGAATGTTACTTTTGTAGTCAAGATACGGAACGTAATACTGTGATAATTCTCTGTTGGATGGATGTTTAGCGGCATAGTCCGCACATTCGTTTCCTGGTATCCCAGCATGGCCTGGGATGTATGCTTTGTGGTAGTAGATGCAAACTGTATTCATGAGTCTTTTTTGGCTTTTCTTCTAATTTGTCAAGCTTTTGCCTTAAACTAAAGTGACTAGATCCTTAGTATTTCGATGCGGTACGTTGGGGGGGGATTTTACAACCCCCTAGAAAAAATATACACATAAAACATAAATTAAATTCATATACTTCTTTGAACAAAACTTATAAAAAATATCACACTTCTTAAAAAAAAAAAATATATATATATATATATATATATATATTTTTTTTTTTTTTTACAGAAAGGCTGAAATTCAGTATACAGTACCCTCGTGTTATACTACGTGATGAACAGAAGGTTGCGTGAAGGACATGAACTGAGAAAAACAGTTGTAATTAGAAGGGGGGGAAAAAAAACATTTATTAGAGGGGTCATGTTTTTAATCAATTTTCATTTTTGTTTAGTGAAAAAAGGTTAGGTTTTTTCAGTGAAATAATACTAATAATAAAAAATACATACTTCTTTTGACAATAAAAATAAGAGAAATTAAATATATTTTTCCACTGAGTGATTCTTCTTAATAATTCTTCATTATTTGCTATTCTTCGTAAAATTCACAAGAATTAGCAAAATTGCACTTAACTTGTAGTATTGCTTTCAGCGTTTCTACGGTCAGTTGTGTTTTTGTTGATGTTCACAGCTCATTTACTACAGAAAAAAAACTCTTTCCATTGCACCTCCATACTTAATGGCAAACATAATGCAATTATGTTTGTCATTAAGTACGGAGGCTACATGTCCAATCCGGGACATTTTCCAGGACAGTTTACAATGCGGGGCAAACAACTGAAATCCAGTTGTTTGCCCCGACATCCCACATAATCCGGGATGTCTGGTCACTTTACCTTAAACGTTTTATACCAAATTAGGTCTTTGGTAGTTAAAAACTTATGGAACACATTCCGGGCTTCACTTTTTGACTTTATAGCATTGGTACAAGCTTAATTCCACTACTGTTTAAGACTTTTGTGCTTACATGCAGAGGCCCGAGGTATTGCTTTGAAAGCAGCAGTTAGTATTTACTCAGTAATGTGCTCAGTGACATCATCAATGGGCTGTAGTCTAATCAATTGGCTATCAAAGGAAATGTAGGCTGAATACTTTACCCAATCAGCTTTGCAGAATTTCCATTTTACTGATTAATCAGGGCACAGGGTTTGTAGCATTTGGATTCTGCATATAATTGGGAAATGATTGCTAATGTGTGGATCATTTAAAAATGTCCATTCTATACTGGGATACAATATGGGGGAACAGATAGTTAAAAATCAATTGCTGACATAGATCCAGTAGGAAAGCGGGTATAAGTATTTTCACCAGTGTTTAGTAATGTTGGTTCAGTTGGTCTAGTAGCATCTCTACCAAATGTCCTCTTATCCATGTGGGCAGATCCCCATAGTGGATGATACACAATGAAGTCACCAAGGAGACAAAAAGATGGTGGTATTTGTTTAATAAGGTCTTATAGTTCTTTCAACATGCAGGTATTGTTAGGTGAAAGTACAGTGATACTAGAGTTATTATTTGTCCCCACTGCTTACACATACTGCAACAGCTTCTAAGTGGGTCTGAAGTGGAATGGTTCTAGAAGGTATTTTATAGTCAACTAAAATTGCAATGCCTCCACATGCAGAAAATGAAAGTTCTATCTTTTCTAAGTTGTAAAATTTAATTGACAGAGTTAATTGTGGAGTTAGATTAATCTCTTGTAAGCAAATGGCTAGAGGACTATATTGGGAGATTAAATAATAGATGTCATCGGTATTGCTTTGTAAATCTCTACAATTCCATTGCACGATGTGATGCATTATTTGGGTTCAAAGAGGGATGCTGAGTCTGTCTGTTTCTTGTTTTTATCTTTTTTTAGGAAAAAAGAGACTCTTCTACATCATCAATTTGACTAAGTGAAAATCCTAAGTGATGCAATGATGAGAAAACAGTAATGAAGTATAACTGCACAATATGAGAGATGCCTGATGGTGTATAATATAAATTAAGACTGAAATATGTTAAGGGCTTTAGCCTCAGGCTGCGAGAGATTTAGACAATGTACAAGTTAGTGCAAACGCATCATATTAGTACACAGCTAAACTCTTCATTAGCAAAAATATGCAAAAACAGCATAGTTTAAATTATATCTCATATTGTGAATAACTTCACAACGAGTTGCCAATTTATTGCACTACTTTGAATAAGTAATGCTTCACCAAAGGAGAAGACTGTTATTACTTATTCTCAGCGGATACCGTTTCAGGGATATTTGGCCCTTCTTTGGTGGGCGGGTAGGTACCCTAGTGATGCAATGATGACAAAACAATTGTGGAGTTATACTTCATAACTGTTTTGTTATGAATTATAACTCCACAATTCACTAGGGTACCTACCCACCCACCGAAGAAGGGCCAAATAGCCCTGAAACGGCATCAGGGAGAGCCTGATGATGTCCGGAGTTTCCAAGAATAGGTAACAACAGTCTTCCCTACTGGGGAAGCGTTGCCTATTCGAGGAGTTTATGAGTTTTTGAGTGGTGTGAGTTGAAGGAATTACTGTCCCTTTCATTCTTCTACACTGTTTCCTTTCCTCTTCTACTCTTACTATTACTTTCCCTCTACCTTTTACTTTTCTAAGTCTAATAGGGACAAGTGGATAGTAGATTTATTATCCCACACATATACAAAATAGCCCTGAAATGGTGCCGTCTGGGTGGTGGTGGTGGTGGTATCCGCTGAGAATAAGTAACAACAGTCTTCTCCTTTGGTGAAGCATTACTTATTCGAAGTAGTGCAATATCATGGCAACTTGTTGTGAAGCTATTCACAATATGAGATATAACTTAAACGATGCCATTTTTGCATATTTTTGCTAATTCAGAGTTTTGCGTACTAATATGATGTGTTTGCACTAACTTGTACGTTGTCTAAATCTCTCACAGCCTGAGTCTTTACTTTCCATACAAGGAATTAGATTCAAATTCATAATTCAAAAGTGCTACACAACTTTCATTTTCTAAGCATTAATTTTATTTGTTAATAAAAATGAATGCCTATTTTATTTCTATAAAGTCTTGAGTGGGAATAGAAATATTCACTTCCCAACAATGAGATAGATTTAATATGTATTGTGAAAGCAAATTTTAAAGTTAAACCAGAGAAAAGCATTGGTGCAACTTAAATTTATATAGAGAGACACAAGTTATTATTATTAGCCATATGGTGCAAGGAAGACTGAGGTTTATGCTGCACCAGCCAAAAAAAATTTCTGAGTTACCCAGAGAGAGAGAGAGAGAGAGAGAGAGAGAGAGAGAGAGAGAGAGAGAGAGAGAGAGAGAGAGAGAGAGAGAGAGAGAGAGAGAGAAGAATGATGATATCCAGCTCAGAACCCTGGGTGTGCCAAGCCCATACTCACCAAATGTGAAACCCTGGGGTAAAAGTAAAGTGCAGCCATTATCAACCCACTGCAGGATGGAAGCCTCCTCAACAATTCATGTTGAGGGAAATGGACTATAATCTGCCACACTGGTCCAGTGCAGGTTGGCAAATCGACCGTATTCAGCAGTCAGGGGCTTGAACCCCGGTCTACTCAAAGAGCATGTGCTACTACACTCCTGCTCCTGCCCACTCGGCTACGGAGGCCGGGGTACAATTTTATATATGTTTTATACTTATATAACCCCGAGGTACAATTTTATATATGTTTTCTACAATAACAACTTGACAAACACTCTAGAATTAAGGAAACCTCGGGGGAAAGGGGGAAGTAAAAATGGCTTCTGAAAATACAATGACATTCATATTCATTCTTATTAATAAAATTTATAAAATTATGAACTACGTCAATTTATAATGAGGAACTACGGAAATTTGAGGTAATGATTCCAGTTAACTTAGGCTGTTATTTACTTAGTGTTTAAAGTAATAATAACACATGCCTGTTTTAATTCAGTGAAATACCATCTTTCTAAACTTTATAATATGAAAGAATTATTACCACGAATATTGTTTCTACTAATTATCTGGTAAATTTTTCAAACCCTTTCCTCTGTTTCCGATTCGATAATCAGAGCACTACTGCTGCCATCCTGTGCATCCTGCCTAAAAGAGACGGAAGGAACACAGTAATCAACATGTCCTATGAATAATATCATAATATATCAAAAACATAAAAATTATGAACAAAATGGGAGATAAATAACATTATTAAACTGAGGACTATTTGGTCTTGTCTTGCTTTAAGACGCAGATGGCACTTTCAATGGCCATAAGTAAATTTTAACAGAACAAACTTTCAAGTATTCACAAATAAGCAATAAAAGCATCAATTTTAAGTAAATGACACCATCACTAAAAGATTATTCTGTTATTCGGTCAAAATATGAAATACCACTGCAACAGCCTTTCATAAATTTAATAAACAGTATATCTATGTGCTCGCTCGCTCTCTCTCTCCTGCCAATCAGAGTATGGAAGATACTTAGGTCTCAACTAAGATCATAATACATCTATTATATGAGAAACTACAGGGAAATTATAATGTATGTACACACACACACACACACACACACACACACACACACACACACACACACACACACACACACACCTTTGTTAATGTATGCACATACAAACCTTTGTTAATCTGTGGGCAGGATGAAAATTTTATAAAATAGTACAAGCAGTGTGTGTGTTATTTTAATTCACAAGTATTTGTGATATCTCAATACAAATAATACACACATATATGGTTTGTTGGCTTGGACAAGGTAAATATGCCTTATGCCTACCATAATTTCTAAGCACATATCCTTCGTTCTTTGTCGGGTCAACGATGATCAATGAGCACTATACAGTATTTTAAAAATCTTTCTTAATGTATTATAGTTTGGATAATTCAATTTATTTAACTGAACTTCTATTATATGTTATATTACACCAAATTTTATTTTTATATGGTTTCGTTATTGGTTAATATTCATTGGTTATTCAAATTGGTTATTGGTTATTCAACCTCAAAATTAATTTTGCCTTAGTGCATATTGATCATCACAGAAACAAAGAACCCCTTATCGCTGTTTTACTTTCAGTTTTGGTGGCTGACCCCAGACGAAGTCACCTAGATTGTGCGTAAGCAATGATAAGTTTTGTATATTATATTATCCTATGCGTTTTCTATAGATCTATCTAGGTATATATCTTAATATGATTATCTTACTATAATCTTCCCATAATATTATAAAAATGCAATATATACAGTCATGCTCCGATTTGCGTGGGGGTTACGTTCCAGGGAAAACACCGTGCAGTCCAAATCTGCGCAATGTGAAATGTAGTTTGGATGACATAATGAGGGTTTCATACCTGTACACAAAAAAAAAACTGTCTTCATTCAGTAAGAAAAAAATTAGAAACATGTCCATAAAATTAATCTTGCTAATATTTACCTCTAGATTTTTAATCTAAATTCATTGCTTCTTTGTTGCTGTTTTCCTGTGATAAACTTGCAACAGTATCCAGCACTTTTTGAAAAAAATCAGTCAAAATTGTTTGCTAGAAGCATGCTGTTTTTCTCTATAAATTTCTTCATAAGAAACTAAAGCTAATGATAAAGTTCTGTGAAAATTTAAACTCCTCTCAAAATTAGGATCCATATCCAGAGCTTCTTCACTAAGCTGATTTGCAAGTCTTAAAAACTCAGCTAGTCTCTTCGTAGTTAAAATTTTGTGTGCATCTTCTTAGTTTTTATCACTTTTGCTACCTTCTCCTTCACATTGCAAAAAAATATCACCATGATAATTGTTCTCTATGGATTTCAAGGATTTCTGTGATATCTGCTGGTTCAAGTTCTTCAAATCCCTCTACACTAATAATTTTGCCAATTCTCACAATCTCAACTACCTCCGGCATTTCGACTGTGGCTTCTTTAGTGCAGCTCTGTGGTCACAGCTTTTTCCACACTGCATTGAGTTCTTAACTTCACCCCATGCAAATTCAATATTTTTTACAGCATCAAAAAAGTTATAATTCTGCCAATAATCTTGAATTGAAAGACTGCCTATTCCATCAGTAGCATCTACCAATTGTAAAAAAGATCTTCTTAGGTAATAAAGTTTAAAGGAAGCTATAACACCCTGGTCCATCAGCTGAATTAACAAACTTGTAATTTCACATTTGAGTGCAGATCAGACAAATGTGCAGGATGACTGGGCGCATTGTCAAGAATGAGCAAGATTTTGAATGCTATGCTCTTCTTCAAGTAATATCTTTTTGTTTCTGCAAAAGTAATTTAAAAACCAAACCTCGCAGATTTTTGCTGTCACCCAGGTTTTCTTGTTCGATTTCCAAAGAACTGGTAAGGAGCTTTTTGATATTCTTTTAAAAGCACAAGGATTTTCTGCCGTATAAATTAGAAGCAGTTCACACTTAAAGTCACCCTCTGCATTTCCACATAACAAATGTGCTAACCTATCTTTTGCAGCTGTGAAACTTGGGGTGGTTTTCTCTTCTTTTGAAATTAATGTTCAGCTTGGCATATGCTTACAGAATAAGCCGGTCTCATTAGCATTAAATACATGATTTGCTAAATAGCACTCAGTCGCAATAACATTCTTGAAAGTTTTTGGTTACAAAGAAGCAGCTTTCATATCTGCACTGGCTGCTTCACACGTTAATTTTAGATTGTGAACACCGACTGTTTTAAAATTTTCAAACCAATCCTTACTGCCCTGAAAGACATCTGCGTTGGATGGACTGGATACTACTACTTCTAAGTGATTAAAAATTTGCAGAGCTTTGGTGCAAATAATATTATTATTAGCCCTATGGTGCAAGGAAGCCTGCGGCTTATGCTGCACCAGCCAAAAAAAAATTTCTGAATTACCCCGAGAGAGAGAGAGAGAGAGAAGGGAAGGAAATCACCAAAAAAAGAGAAGAATGATGATATCCATCTCAGGACCCTGGGTGTGCTAAGCCCATACTCACCAGATGTGAGCCCCTGGAAAGGGGCATTCTCTTTTGATTAACATTTTCTATCCAGAAAGAAAGTAATTTTTCAGATTTTCTCTATTAACAGATTTCTCACTTTTATAGTGCTTTTTGCAGCCAATGATGTGGAACAGATAACTGAACTTTTAATTTTCTCAGCATTTTCCCTAATTCGTTGAATGCTAGATTCATTTATGCTGTATTTCTTGGCCAATGTCACAACCTTTTCACCATTTTCTAACTCCTTAATGATTTTTAATTTTTCCTCTAAATTTAAAATTTTTTTTGTTTTAGCTTTCTTCATTTTAGGCACTAATTAAACACACTTTATACAGACAAGAAATATTAAATCAGCAAAAGCAATGCTTACCGATTAAAACACTATGTTGCGCAAACCAGAAAAAGATTTTGTCTGAAAACAACGTAGGATAACTGATGAAGGGCGAGGTCCTGAATGAGGAAGTTGTTTCAAAAACAACTGGACAAACACACCACCATTTATTGCTATGTTTGGTTATAAGAATCAGTTTTGAATGTCTGATATTTTCCTAAATCACATTTCTAGAAGTCATGACCATAAAACAATTCGCACTTTCCTGTTTATTGGGCTTTTTTGTTAGTGCAATTAATTATAAATAGGTAATAAACTCGATCTTATTACATTTGCAATAATACCGACAGCTGGAATTTTGTGGGATTTTACGTTATTATGGCGAAATATATTTCTCCTTTGATAAAATCTTCAATCATGTAAAAAACAAATTTTCAAAATCTGCTCTTCATTCATATTTTTCAAGCTTCGTAAACAAAAATCACGCAGGTAGCGAAACTCGTCACACAATCTAAAATCTAAAATTTTTGTAGTAAATAACTGAACGCACAATAGCAAAACCATGCAAATTGAGGGATGACTGTGCAAAAAATGGAAAAAAGAAGAAGTAGTCAAAGTGTAGCCAAATGCAGCAAATGCTAACCTATGCAGAGCATGGACAATAAAGTATAAAGTGAGGGGGAAAAAAATTATATATTGATATATGTATATATATATACCTACGTATATATATATATATATATATATATATATATATATATATATATATATATATATATATATATATACACACACGTAGTACAGGTACAGGCCATGCTGAATTAAGAAAACCTAGTTGGGCTAACTTGATTACCAGATTTGTATGCACAATAATACTTTTGTCATAGCGCCATTAAAAAGGGGGGAAAAAAAAAAAACACATACACTCACATATATATATATACGTACGTATATATACATATGCATGGACAGTAAGCTGGACAATAAGCCTGACAATATATATATATATTTATATAAACATATAAAATGGAACCCTTTATATCATGGAGTCAATGGGAAATCACAAGGTTAGGTTCCGGGCACCAAAAATTTTACCTACCCTTTTCAATACTGATATATTTAAACCAAAAAAAATAAACTTTTCTAATTAAAAAAGTGTTTTATTTTTAACCTCCATAAATATAAGTATGTACAGTACATGTAAATAAAAAATAAATTAATACACACGTACATACATAAAATATTTTGACAGTGGTGTAAGGCCAAAGTTTTAGTTGGCTCTTGGGTCCCGGTTGAGGATCTGCTGTTGATGGCCCTGATTGGGAAGATTGCCTTTTTTTGAAGAAAGGATCAAATGTTGATTGCCTGGATTTCTTCCTCCTTTCTTTAAGAATTTCAAAATACGGGCTCAGGGTTGATATGATACGCCTTTTAACTGTGGCACTCCTCTCGCAGTCATGATCAATGTCACAGAGCTCATTAGCGAGGGATTCTACACTTGCAAGGATCTGTTGTAGATCACTGGTCTTCATAATTTTTAGAGGAGAGTCTTCTTCTGTCTCTTCCTCCTGCTGTTGGCTAAGTTTTGCAGCTAACTCTTCAAGGTCTTCATTTGAAAGAGTCTCTGCATGACTCTTCAAGAGCTCGGTTACATCTTCAACTGTAACTTCTTCTAACCCTGCTTCTTGTGCTAGCCTGCTGATGTCTTCTGCAACATTCTGTTGTGGCTTGAATCCTCCGAAGTCATGCATGAGATCTGGAGAAGTTTACGCCACGCTCCATTTAGACAATTGACAGTCACTTCTTGCAAGCTTTGTTAATGTGACTGATGCCCTTTAAGACATCAATCGACCACCAATATTCTCTGATGGTAATGTTGGACACATCCAAAGCTTTCACCATTTCTGTAAATGTTTGCCGCAGGTAATAAGTTTTAAAGGCAGCTATTACCCCCTGGTCCATGGGTTGCAAAACTGATGTTGTATTAGAGGGTCATTAAGAGGCGTTCTGACTTCACCCAGATTTGTAGGATGTCCAGGGGCATTGTCCAAAAGAAGAATAGCCTTGGTTGGTAAATTTTTGTCATTGCAGAATTTGAGAACAGTAGGGCAAAAATAGTTGGTGTACCAATCCAAGAAGACAGCCTGTGTCACACAAGCATTCTTGTTTGACTTCCAGTACACAGGCAACATGGCTTTGTTTAAGCCTTTCATAACACATGGTGTTTCTGAATGGTACACCAACATGGGCTTCAATTTTAAATTGCCTGACACATTTGCTCCCAACAGAAGTGTCAGCCTGTCTTTTGATGCTTTAAATCCAGGAGCTGACTTTTCTTCGTGGGCAATGAAGGTTCTTGAGGGCAATTTTTTCCAATAAAGTCCCGTTTCATCAACATTGAAGATAAGATCTGAAGGGTAATCACCCTCCTGTACTATGGCCTGAAACTCTGCAGGGAATACGGCAGCCACCTCAACATCTGCACTTGCTGCCTCGCCAGTAATTTTCACACTTTTGCATTTGTTTCTTGCTTTAAATATCATGAACCATCCCTTGATAACCAAAAATATTTTATTGCACTGACCTTCTCTCTTCTTTAAGTCTTCAAAAATTGACTTAGCCTTTTCAGTTATTACAGCTTGGATCAAGGGAATATTTTTTTGGTTCAAATCATCGACCCAAAGTGTCAGCAATTGCTCCATTTTTTCCAAAAGCTTATTTCTGCTGTAACTAAATTGTGTAGCACTTACTCTTGTAGCACTTTGAATCGATTGTTTTATTTTATCAGCATTCTTCGTAATTGTAATCACAGTCGACGGAGACATATTCATAACCCTACACACATTCGGGCAGTTTTCACCAGCTTCCATCCTCCGAATAACCACCATCTTATTTTCCAATGTGATAAGATTGACGTGCCTTCTTCACACTTTCATTTTCACTAGAATTCATAGAACTTCTTTTACCAGACATGGCGTCTCTTTATTATAACTAAATTAAAAACTTAATAACACAACTGGCAAAAGCTGTGCACTGCTATCACTACTATTAATGATTATGTATTTAACTTATTAATAGCAAAATTAGTAATAAATTTCCAACTTGTGTACATGGTGTAAACAACCAACTGAATGCTTTACCTCCCACTTTGATGAGTGGCTACTTTGAGGGTGGGAAGTTTTCTCATCTCTGATACGCTAATTGCTGATTAGTTCAACTGTTCATAATCACGCGAACAGTGCATGACACATAGTACAATACGATGCCCATAAATTTTGTCTGATGATTTTAAACTTTCAATTCATAAAAAAAACTGCAAAAATAAAAATAAAAATGGCCTTGTGGTTAGTGACCGGCACTATTGCGAATCGGTGCAAATCAAGGGGGGGGGCTGCATAACCAAGTGGCCAGGAGCTGGAGTACAATAGCCCACATTATTAAGTAGACCGGGATTAAAGTTACTGAGGAGGCTTCCATCCTGCAGTGGATTGACAATGGCCACAGACTTATTTTTCATATATAATGTCCAAGTATAAATAACTGGCTTTTTGTTTTTGTTTCTGGCTTAAATAACTGACTTTTTGTCATTTATATCCTCAGGAACTGTTTTGAATAAATGGTCACAACCATGGCAAAAATTAGGACAATTTTTTTTTTTTTTTTTTTTTTTTTTTATGAAAACTGCAAACACGAGAGGTATTAGAACCTATAGTATTAGTACCGTGCTTGGGTTGGAGGTTGAGAAGACAAAAGAAGATATTATGCAAAGAAGCCTGAAGCAAAGAAGATACGGTACAAAGAAGCCTGAGGCTTATGCTACACTAGTCAAAAAAGTAAAAATTCTGAGTTACCCTGGAAGAGAGAGAGAGAAGCAGAAAGGAATCACCAAGAATGATGTTTCTAGCTCAGGACCCTGGGTGTGCCAAGCTCATACTCACCAGATGTGAGCCCCTGGGGTGAGGATGTTCGAGAAGTTGAAGCTGATTGAGCAGGGCAAGGTTTCTCAAACTGGAAGGCAATGTGCTATCATTGGCAAAACTATGGATAGGATTTCCGGTCAATGAAAGAAGGCCATTAATATACAATAGGAAAAGAGTGGGGGAAAGAACTGACCTTGAGGGACACCAGCATTAGTGAAGAAGTTAGAACACAGACAGCCATCTACCATCACCCTCAGTGAGTGGTCAGAGAGAAAACTGGATAGCCAATAACAAAAAACAGTTGGCAAACCATAAGATGGAAGCTTGTTTAGAAGACCTTTATGCTAAACACGACCGAAAGCTTTGAGATGTTAAGAGCAACTGCTTGTGTTTCACCAAACTTTTCCATTGAATTTGTCCATAAATGGGTAACATAAGCAAGAATATCACCAGTGGACTGACACTGACGGAATCCATACTGGCGATCGTTGATCAGACGGAAGGTTTCTACGTAGTTTAGGTGTTGGCAGTTAATTGATTTCTCCATTACTTTAGAAAGAGTAGAAGTAATTCCAATGGGATGATAATTGGATGGGAGGGATTTGTCACCCTTTTTAGGAACTGGCTGGATATGAGCAAATTTCCAAGCAGAAGAAAAAACACCTTTGGAATAAAAAAATGAAAAAAGGTGGCAAAAAACAGGAGAAAGTTCGGGAGTGCAGATTTTGAGAACAAGTGGAGAAATACCATTAGGGCATTGAGCTTTCTTAGCATCAAGTTTTGTCAAAATCCTTCTGACATCCTTTTGACAGGACGCACATTGAATGGAGTGTGTTGGGAATGGTGGGAGATGTTTTACCAAGATCATTAATACATGAGTTGGAATGAAAATGGGATGCTAGCAGGTCAGCTTTATCCTTGATGATATCCATACAATAGAATAGAACAATAGAACCATCTGGTTTTGACAGAGGTGGGAGCAGAGATGGGCAAAAGTTGCAGTCAATAGCTTTGGCAAGAGACCAGAATTCTCGGCTATGATTAGGGCAAGAAGCAAGTTTTCTACTCTTAGGCTGTTCAAAATCTAGTTTGGAGCGAGCAGAAAATGAAATTGTGTAGGCAGAAAATGAAATTGAAGAATTGGAAACAAGCCAATTACGATATGCAAAGTTCTTCTCTTGAACAGCCTTAGCGAATTTATTGGAAAACCAAGGTTTAGATAAAGGATGAGATTTTAAAGTGGAGTGTGGAATAAAGGATTCCATTCCTACAAGAATAATTTCACTGACACGATCTAAGCAAACACTGACATCAGAAGTTTTGAAACAGTAAAACATCACCTTTTTGCATTCTTGTAATGCCAAACAACACGAGGTTGGGAATAGCCATGAGATAAAGGCTCCATTAGAGAAGGGACAATCACCAAGTTGTGATCTGAGTCATTAATTAACCTTACTTCAACCGTGTACTTTTTTTTTTATAACCCCAAACACGAGAAGTATTAGAACCTATAGTACTTAGTACCATGCTTGGGTTGGAGGTTGAGAAGACGAAAGAAGATATTTGTTGACATTAGACTTGAGCTTCTATAGACTGTAATTTTCAGGAAATAAGTATGAAGGAAGGTTGTTCTAGAAAACGGGTTGATGAAAAATGAAGAAGATGAAAAGTTGGTTCTGTGAGTTTGAAGTTGGACAGTAAATGGATGTTGGCTGGTGGTGGCACGCGTTTGAACTGTTTTGAAAGAGAGAGCAATAATTATAGAAGCCAATTCATCAGAACAGTGCCCATGGAAGTATCTGTAGAAAAGGCATGCAGCAGAAAACGTCTATGAGACAGCGAATGGAGACTCTGTTAGAGATGAGTCATTAATTAACCTAACTGCCCTCTTCTGAATGGAATCTAGAAGCCTGAGAGAGGTTTTGGGAGCACCGCCCCAGGTGTGGGAACAATATTCCATGGTAGGACAGATTTGTACACAGTGAACAGCTGTTTGGAAGAAAAGCAATGCCGAGAACGAAAGAGAAGACCAAGTTTTTTAGATGCAGAGAAAGCAATATTTGTAATGTGCTTGTGCCAAGAGAGATCAGAAGTCAGGGTAATCCCAAAAAGAGATATATCAACTTGCTTAGAAATCGGAGTGTCACCAAAGATAAGCACAGGAGGAGCAGAAGAATTCTTTTTGTGAGATATAAGACAAGACTGAGTTTTAAAAGGATTGAAATCAACTAAGTTGTCTTTGCCCCATTGGAGAATTACCTGGAGATCGACATTTAAGGAATTGGTAGCAGATATTCAAGAAGTTGAAGCTGATTGAGCAGAGCAAGGTTTCTCAAAATGGAAAGTGGAATGCAATCTGCTCTCATCAACAAAACTATGGATAGGATTTCCAATCAATGGAAGGAGGTCATTAATATACAAGAGGAAGAGAGTGGGGGAAAGAACTGAACCTTGGGGGACACCAGCATTAGTGGAGATGTGAGAACCGGGGTTTCTTACTATTTATCTGGTTAAGTGTCATTATACCCCGTGCTTTGGAACCCAATTTAGGTAGTTGTGTATTAGTTTTGATTTAAGCACAACTGGTTCCTCGCCCTTTCAAAGCTAACAAGCTACCTGACTGCTATATTTATTCTTTCTGTCACAGAAGATTCTGGGCACTGAGGATATATTTATTCTCCTTGTACAGGTTTGGACTTGGCGCAAGTATTTTTTTTTTTTTTTTTTTTTTTTTGAGGACAGTATATATTTCTCTTAGAATAATGAGGTACTTATTTAAATTTATAAACATTAACAAAGGTTTATTTCAATATCAACAAAATTACACATCTTTATCGCCTTTAAGGTTAAAAAACATTATCATCACCTTCCTTCTGGAAATTTTACAACACTACTTTTAATTAATGTTAACTTCAGGATCAATAAAAGCTTTCCTTCTGCATCCTTTATACATATTCATCATACATTTTTTTTTTTTATTAATCTAAAATTTTCTTTTAAATTTTTTTTGTACACACAACACATTTCCCCTCTAACAGTGTCAGACAACACAACTCTCTGAAAACAATCCTTTTAGCCTTACAAAATAGTACTCCTATAGCCAATTATCAATTATCAATCAAATATCTACCCATTTTTTTTTTCTTTCACAAACATATACAAATTAGGGATATATATTCTCCCTAGAGCACTTATACATAATCCCAAGCATATAACATATATATTCTACACAATGCCATTATATCAGAGACAGATAGTATTTTCTCACTCACTCACTCACTCACTCTCTCTCTCTCTCTCTCTCTCTCTCTCTCTCTCTCTCTCTCTCTCTCTCTCTCTCTCTCTCTCTCCCCACCTAACCCAGTTTCTTGCTATTTATTAGTGTTCTAGGCCTATCTTAAGCTATTCGTCGACAAAGTTAACAATTATCAGTCCTGAGCGGATTCTAACAATTTTAATCTTTATAATTGGTGGGGACTTACTTTTCCTTGCCCTTTCTTTATTTCGCAGCCACCGGTAGATTGATCCTCCACTTCTGGCTTTCCTCTGTGGCCGTCTTCCTTGTGCTTGGCTTATGAGTTCTATAGGCATTCCTTTCCTGGATTCTCCTTTAGAGGAATCGATGGCGATGGTCTGCATCCATTTACTTTCTTATTATGACGAGGCTCGGACTCCTTGAGCATTCAGCAGGCCATTCATCAGACACACTTCTCATTTTAGTGATTATCTTCACCCTCCAACCTTTACATCAAACACAGGCACTTCTGCTTGACCATTCTTTTTCGACATGACGTTTCAACACTATTTTTCGGACATTCCAAACCAAAATTTTTCTACTACAACACCTTTCTCCTCATGCTCCTTGTTTCCATTCTTCCGCCTTCTTAACCAATACAATCACCTTCTCTTCTAGCATCTCTACTTGTCCAATTCGTCCTTCATCTCAAATCATTATTTCAGTCGTGCTGTATGGCTAGGAATCCTTACCCTGAAGTACAAAGGTTGCGGAGCTACTTCCTTCTGGAACTTTCCCTTAATCTGGTTTGTTCTGCTCATAGTCAGAAACAGATGTCTTCTGTTTCCCAAATGCATTCTAGGGTCAGTTTCATTGTATGTACCTGAAATTTAAGTTATCTTCCATTACAAGGTTCACAGTCCATTACCCTACTCAAGCACATACCATGATTAATGGATAATTTAGGATGGTGACTTTATTGCTTGCCCAACATATCTTTCCTGCCACTGCCTGCAGCATTCCGAATTATTTTTAGAAATCAAATTTGCCATCCATTGTCACTTTCCAATTATACTGTACTTGCTCACATTAGCATAACTAATTAGCAATCTACTTCAAATGAATATCTGTGTGGATTTAGATGCAAAAGCACTTAACTTGTCGTATCTTAGATTCTTTGTACTAACTACAAAGAAGAATTTGAAAATTTTGTTATAAAAATTTTTTCTAACTAATTAATATAAAATAATTCCTTTTATTTATTCTTGTAAGATTTGGGATCTTACAGAGAAGTTAGAAGACAGAGAGTCATCTACCATCACCCTCAGTGAGCGATCAGAGAGAAAACTGGATAACCAATTACAAAAAACCATAAGATGGAAGCTTGTTTAGAAGACCTTTATGCTAAACACGATCGACAGCCTTTGAGATGTTAAGAGCAACTGCTTGTGTTTCACTGAACTTTTCCGTTGAATTTGTCCATAAATGGGTAACATAAGCCAGCATATCACCAGTGGATCGGCACTGACGGAATTCATACTGATGATCGTTGATTAGACAGAAGGTTTCTAGGTAGTTTAAGAGTTGGCGGTTAATTGATTTCTCCATTTCTTTAGAAAGAGTAGAATTAATTGCAATGGGACGATAATTGGATGGGAGGGATTTGTCACCCTTTTTAGGAACTGGCTGGATATGAGCAAATTTCCAAGCAGAAAGAAAAGCATCTTAGGAATAAGAAAGTGAAAAAAGGCGGCAAAGAACAGGAGTAAGTTCAAGAGCACAGGTTTTGAGCACCAGTGGAGAAATACCATCAGGATCTGGAGCTTTCTTAGCATCAAGATTTGTCAAAATCCTTCTGACATCCTTTTGATGGAAGACCACAGGAGGCATTGAATGGAAAGTGTTGGGAATGGATGAGGTATTTTACCAAGATCATTAATACATGAGTTGGAAGAAAAATGGGACGCTAGCAGGTCAGAAGGGTTGTTTATGAGAAAAAGATCAAGCAATGGAGAGGCAGAACTGCTCAAGTTTGCGTCCTTGATTTGCTCGTAAACCATTACACCATCAAAGACAATGTTAAAAAACACACAGATTAACAAAGATTGTTCCAATATGTGGCATTACATTTAATTACATTCAATTAAAGTTCATATTTACAATATATTTCACTGAAGAAAGATTTAAAATCATGAACATAATACAGGCGAAAACACTTTAAAAATCAAAAGTTTCTATTGAGCCTTCAAAATAGGTTAATTAAATATTATTTTACTGTTAGGTATAATATCTAAGACAGGTTTAAGCAAAAATGTGAAAGCAAATAATTAATTGCTGTAATGTTATTCCAGGTATCTGAGCATAACTATTCCTGCAAGAGGGTATAAATCTGAAAATAACTGGTGCTTTATGAAATTTTGGAATTTGACAGTAGTAGTAGTAGTAGTAGTGGCACATGATGCAAGAAAGCAAGTGTAGGAGCTTATGCAGCATCAGCCAAAAAAAAAAAAAAAAAAAAATCACACCATTCCCTCCAAATGCCTGTCCAGTTCCTCCTTAAATTTATTTAACCTATCAACTTCCACAACGACGGATGGAAGTTTGTTCCAGCAATTAACCACCCGCTGGCTAAAGGCAAATTTCCGCACATCTATACTACATCTGTCCTTTCTTAATTTGAACTTATGTCCCCGTAGGTTGGTAATCTGAACAAGTGGAAGGATCCCATCAGAATTCAGCGTGCTCAACCCATTCAAGGCCTTATACACCTCAATCAGATCACAGCGCAGGTGCCTAGTCTCCAGCCACTGCAATTTTCAGAACTTAAGCCTCTCTTGGTAAGAGAATCCCTTCATTCCCCTCACCAATCGTGTTGCTCTTCTCTGTACACGCTCAAGCAAATCTACATCCTTCATAAAATGAGGCCTCCAGACCTGTACACAGTACTCAAGGCGTGGCCTGACCATTGCCTTATACAGAGGGACAATCACCTCCTTTTCCCTGCTAGCAAAATTCCTATATATCATTGACAAAACCCCATGACCCGCCCTAAGAGCCTGTCTGCACTGCTCAGAAAACTTCATATCTGACTGCACAATTACTCCCAGGTCTTTTTCATTTTCTACCACCTTAAGTGTAGTACCACACAGTTGGTACGTTTCTCTGGGGTTACTTCTACCCATATGCAGTACTTTGCATTTGTCAAGGTTGAACTTCAGTTGCCACTTCTTAGCCCATCTGCCCAAATTTTCTAGATCCTGTTGCAGTAGCACACTGCCATTACTGTCATTAACAACCCTGCCAACCTTTGTGTCATCTGCAAACTTCGACATTAAGCCTGATATACCTTCATCAATATCATTGATAAATACACAAAACAACAGTGGACCCAACACCGAACCCTGTGGGACTCCACTAATAACATTAGTCCACGAAGAGCAGCACCCATTGATTACCACCCTCTGTCTTCTCCCACTTAACCATCCTTTTATCCATTGTAGCAACTTACCCTTAATACCATTCTGCTCAAATTTGTACAGTAGTCTTCCATGCGCAACAGTGTCAAAAGCTTTCCTGAAATCCAAGTATATGATATCAAAATTATTTTTTGCATCCAGTTCCTTTGTGACCACATCATAATAACCAATCAAATTTGTCAGACAAGACTTTCCCTTAACAAACCCATGCTGTGTTTTAATTATTGCTGCAGTCTTGTCTAGATGATCCTGCAATGCATCTTTAACCAGCGACTCCATTATTTTACCCGGAACAGAAGTTAAACTAACTGGTCTGTAATTACTCGTGTCACCCTTCGATCCACCTTTGTGAATTGGGGACACATTTGCACATCTCCAGTCCGTGGGAACCTCCCCTGAGTCCAAGGATGCTCTCATAATTATGGCTAAGGGTTTGCTTAGTTGCCTTGCCGCCTCCTTTAAAATAACTGGATAGATCCCATCCACCCCAGGTGCCTTTCTTGTGTTTAACTTCAACAATTTCTCCTCCACTTTGCTCTCAGTTATTACAAAATCATTAAGCACACTGCTACAATTTGATAACCTTCTTCCATTTTCAAATTGTAATAATTCCTCACGTGTGAATGTAGATGCAAAATACTCATTCAGTTTGTTTGCTATCTGAGCAGGATCATCAACAGTCGAACCATTGATGTCAAGTGGACCAATCATACTCATCCCCTTCCTTTTAGAGTTTATATAAGTAAAGAAATCCTTGCTGTTTTTCTTAGCATCTTTTGCCAAAGATTTCTCGTAATCCGCCTTCGCCTGCCGAACCTCCTTTGTGACCTGATTACAGACTAGCTTATATCTGCCACAGGCTTCTGCGTCACCTGATAATTTATATGCATCCCATGCATTTTTCTTCTCTGTCACGAGTCTCATTAGTTCATTTGATAACCATTTAGGTTATCAAATAAGAGAAATTTAATTCGATATGATATGCAGAACACTTCCCTACAATATTCTCCAGAAATTAAAACGAATAAAAGATTAATGAAAAATGATCACAGTAAAAAATCAATTGAACACAATTCAAAACTTAAAATTCAAAATGAATTAAAACTTAAAACTTAAAATGAATTAAAATTAAATGTAAATTTTGAAAGACGATTTGCCTTCCTGAAGCAGACAACGTTATTCGATCATATGTCATGATCACAGGAATGGAAATTACGGAGTGTGTGAGCTTGAATCTTAAGTAGAGGGATTTTTGTCCTCACGCATGTATGTGAAATGCTGCAAATATTTGTCTTCACACATGTGCACAAAAGACCACGAATCGGAGATTAGATATGGACGAAGAACGTTAATAGAATTCTCATGTAATTTAATTTTGACGGTTTCTGCAATTAATAGTCTCGTATAATTACGTTGGGCACTAAGTATTTTGGCCTCGTTAAATAAAAATGTATGTTTTTCATTAACGGCATAAAAGGCCAATTCTGACACTGCTGAATGAGAAGCACGAACTGAGAACACATGTATTTTAAGTACACAATCAAAGGAAATCGTGTAGATCCTTGGTAAGACGAGTCGCAATCACTGAGTGATTGTTTAGTATAGTGTGTAATTTCCATATTGATCTGGCCACAATCTTAAATACGGTATGTTTAAAGAATCTGTTAAGCTGCTTGTGCCACTGTTCAATGTATGGGACAGAAATAAAGTATTTTTCGATGTTACTGTTGTTGGTTGGTGTAATTTTTCGTATCTTATCCTTAGCTTATACCCCAATTCGGTTTATTGTAGCAAGGGGGTAACCCCTGTTTAAGAATCTGCTGGTTAATATCTGTATTTCTGAGTCTAAAGCAGATTCCAACGTTGAATTTTTATATGCATTGAGAAACTGATTAACGTTAATAGCCCTTTTGTAGGTGAATGGGTGATAGCTTTTTTTATAACATAGAAGCATACCGGTGTTTGTTGGTTTGCAATAGATGCTAAATTGCATTTTATTCACATTATGAGTAAGAGTGAAATTCAGAAAATTTAATGACTTAGTATCCGTATTTTCCCTTTCCAAATTAAAATTGAGTCTAGGATATTATTAAATGAATGCAAATGTCTTGAATAGCACTACTATCGGTAATAACCAGAACATCGTCTAAATATTTCCTGTAGTAAGTGATATGGGTAGAAAAGGCGTCAAATGTATCTTTGACGCCTTTTTTACCCAAACGCTTAATCATTGAGAGATAGACCACCAATATTAAGCTGCTTAGACTCAATCCCATTGGCAAACCAAAAATTTGTTTATATACTTTGTCTTGTAAGGTGATATAGTTGGCTTCAACTAAAGGTTTAAGTGAAAATTTTCTTTAATAGTAAGCTTTGTATAATTAATCGGTAAAGAGTTATTATTTAATATATCCCAAAGAATATCTAATGTGTATTCAACATTTCATTTGTATATAAAGAAGCAACATCCAGTGAGAATAAATTAATATTATCGCAGAGTATACAGTACTTACGGTTATTATATAATGTATCGTAGTTTTTTATCCCAAATTATATTGCCTGTCCAATGGGTATTAGACAGATATAATACTATAAACATGCGTGGCTAAGGATGAAAATGCTGAGTTACTGTAAGAAACAACGGACTGAATAGAAAATCCATTTTTATGCAGTTTTACCTGACTGAAAAGTGCAAGGATGCTGTATGTTCTGGCCTTCAATTACTTGAACTGAGAGATGGTAACGCAGTCATTTTTTCGATATGTGGTTAATGTTTTATTGTACCAATTGACCAAATTGGTAAACAGTACCGGGTCTATCTCAAGATAAGTAGAGGCATCTGATATAATTGAATCTAAATTATTTATATAACCAGTTTTATTGAGTATTACAACTGTATCTCTTTTATCTGCTCTCTGAATAATAATGTCTTTATTTTCCCGAAGTTCACGTAAAGCTGAACTTTCATGTCTATTCGATTTAGGCAGTCGTGTATCTTTTATGTTATTCACCACTTGGTTAACTTGTTGAATAAATAAATCTTTTTGTGGAACATTACAAAGACCAAATTCAATAGCTATTATGAACTGTTTTTTTTAGGTAGCTTGCGAGGTGATAAATTATAATTTAATCCTTTGGATAAAAGTGCAATTTGGTTGTGCGATAATGTATACAAGGAAAGATTTGTAACCTGTTGATATGCAGGTACGTTAGATATTGGGCGAGGGTGTATCCGAGCACTAGCTGAAGCATTCTGATTGTGTGATAACACATTGTACACCTGTGGGGGGGGTTGCAACAAACTCATAAGCACTTGGCCAAAAGCTCAGGAGCATGTATTTGAACTTGTATGAACCTATCTTGATACCTACGATAATGTATTCAATTTGTTAGTGTGTCTGTTTTTTTTATTTCTATGGCCCATGCTTCATGTTGCAAATCTATGGAGGTCTTCAATAGAGATCAATCATTTGGATGTAGATAATTTTTTAATTTGTCACGAAGTTTCCTTACCTGGGAAAGGTATTTTTGTTTATTGGAATACAGAGATTTTAAGGCAAGTTTAACTACATTACGCGATATGGCAAGTGCCAGTTGCTTTATGCCCGAAATTTTATGATTGAAATTGACCCTAGCAAATTTCGGAATAATGTTGTTTTGAAGGCAATATTTTAGAAAAAAAATGTGGTCAATTTGGGCCGAGTATCTTAATGTTAATCTAATGTAATTTTGCACCAAAATGTTCAGACAATCTCCCATAATTGTGTGTATCGATTGGTTATACCTGGAGAGAAAGGAAGTGAATGAAATAGTCAACAAGAGTTTAAAATATAAATCTGATAGTATATAACAGAGCTATGATGCTCAATACGTTCTACATTGATACATTGATATCAATATTTGTAGAAGAATAAGAGAAATTTACCTCAATATGATACATAGAGAATAAAAGATTAATGCAAAATGATTACAGCAAAAATCAATTGAACAAAATTCAAAAAACAATTTAAAAAATCAATTAAAGTTAAATGTAAATTTTGAAAAATGATTTGCCTTCCTGAAGCAGGCAATGCTTTTTGACCATGTGTCGTGATCACAAGAATGGAAATTACAGTGTGCGCGCTTGAATCTTAAATAGAGAGATTTTTGTTGTTATTTGGGTTTTTTTTTTTTTTTTTTTAGGAGCAATTAGCAACTAAGGCCATATTGCTCCGGGGATATGCAGTAGTCATTCCCTGACCTTTCCGCATCTGGTGGTCACGGGCTTGAACCCCAGTCTAATCAGCAGTGTGCTACACACTGCTGCTCCTGCCCACCTGGCTACGGAGACGTCAGAGAAAGAGATTTTTGTCCTCACGCACGCGCTTGAAATGCCACAATTATTCGTCTTTGCGCATGCTTCCAAAAGACCACAAATCGGAGATTACATATGGATGAAGAACGTTAATAGAATTCACACATAATTTAATTTCGACAGTTTCTGCAATTAATAGTCTCGTGTAATTATGTTAGACACTAAGTATTTCAGCCTCGTTAAAAAAATGCATATCTTTCATTAAAGAAAAAGTATATAAACAAATTTTTGGTTTTCCAATGGGATTGAGTCTAAGCGGCTTAACATCGGAGGTCTATCTCTCAACAATTGAGAATATTCATTTGACACCTTTTCTACTTCGCATCACATACTACAGGAGGTATTTAGACGATGTTCTGGTTATTACTGATAGTAGCACTATTCAAGACATTTTACATTCATTTAATAATATTCATCCCAGACTCAATATTATATTGGAAAGGGAAAATACAGATACTAAGACATTAAATTTTCTAAATTTCACACTTACTCAGGACACGAATAAAATCCAATTTATTATTTATTGCAAACCAACAAACACCGGTGTGCTTCTACATTATTACAGCTATCACACATTAACCTAAAAAAGTGCTATTATCTTTAATCAGTTTCTCAATTGCCTATAAATATTCAATGACAGAATCTGCTTTAGACTCAGAAATACAGATATTAACCATCAGATTTATTTTATTTTTTTATATGGGAGTTAAAAAAACTACACCAACTAACAACAGTAACATCAAAAAATACTTTATTTCTGCCCCATACTTTGAACAGTGGCAAAAGCAGCTTAACAGATTCTTTAAATATACCGAATTTAAGATTGTGGCCAGACCAATATGAAAATTACTAGCTATACTGTACAATCACTCAGTCCTTTCCTGTTTCATGACACAAATAAATGACTCGGTATACATTTCGTGCAGTGATTGAGACTCATCTTACCAAGGATCTACACAATTTCCACTCACTGTGCGCGTAAAACAATATGCATCCTCAGTTTGTACTTCTTGTTCAGCAGCATCAGAATTGGCCTTTCATGTCGTTAATGAAAAACACATTTTTATTTAATGAGGTCAAAATACTTAGTGTCCAATGTAATTATACGAGACTATTAATTGCAGAAACCATTGAAATTAAATTACATGAGAATTCTATTAACGTTTACCATCCATATCTAATCACCGATTTGTTGTCGTTTGCATGCATGCGCAAAGACAAATAATCGGGGCATTTCACACATATGCGCGAGGACAAAAATCTCTCTATTTAAGATTCAAGCTCGCACACTCTGTAATTTCCATTCCTGTGATCACAACACATAGTTGAAAAGCATTGTCTGCTTCAGGAAGGCAAATAATTTTTCAAAATTTACGTTTAACTTTAATTGATTTTTTAATTAATTTTTTTTTAAAGTTTAGTTAATTTTTGAATTGTGTTCAATTGATTTTTACTGTAATCATTTTGCATTAATCTTTTATTTGTTTTAATTTCTAGAGAGTATAATAGGAAAGTGTTCTACATATCATATTGAAGTATACAAGAAATACAAGAAAGGCACCTGGGGTGGATGGGATCTATCCAGTTATATTAAAGGAGGCAGCAAAGGAAGTAAGCAAACCCTTAGCCATAATTATGAGAGCTTCCTTGGCCTCAGGGGAGGTACCCATAGACTGGAAATGTGCAAATGTGACCCCAATTTACAAAGGAGGATCAAAGGCTGACACAAGTAATTATAGACCTGTGAGTTTAACTTCTGTTCCAGGAAAATTAATGGAGGCACTGGTTAAAGAAGCACTGCAGGATCATCTAGACAAGACTTCAATTATAGCTTGGACATAGCATGGTTTTGTTAAGGGAAAGTCTGCCTGACCAATTTGATTGGATACTATGATACAGTCACAAAAGAACTGGATGCAGGGAATAACTTTGCAGGGTTGTTAATGACAGTAATGGCAGTGTGCTACTGCAACAGGATCTAGATAATTTGGGCAGATGGGCTAAGAAGTGGCAACTGAAGTTTAACCTTGACAAATGCAAAGTACTGCATATGGGTAGAAGTAACCCGAGAGAAAATTACCAACTGTGTGGTATTACACTTAAGGTGGTAGAAAATGAAAAAGACCTGGGAGTAATTGTGCAGTCAGATATGAAGTTTTCTGAACAATGCAGACAGGCTGCCAGGGCAGGTCATGGGGTTTTGTCAATGATATATAGGAATTTTGCTAGCAGGGAAAAGGAGGTGATTGTACCTCTGTATAAGGCAATGGTCAAGCCACGCCTTGAGTACTGCATACAGGTCTGGAGGCCTCATTTTAGGAAGGATATCGATTTGCTTGAGCGTGTACAGAGAAGGGCAACAAGATTGGTGAGGGGAATGAAGGGATCCTCTTACCAAGACAGGCTTAACTTCTGCAAATTGCAGTGGCTGGAGACTAGGCACCTGCGTGGTCATCTGATTGAGGTGTACAAGGCCTTAAAAGAGTTGAGTAGGTTGAATTCTGATGGGATCCTTCCACTTGTTCAGATTACGAACCTAAGGGGGCATAAATTCAAATTAAGAAAGGACAGATGTAGAATAGATGTGCGGAAATTTGCCTTTAGCCAGTGGGTGGTTAATTGCTGGAACAAACTTCCATCTGTCGTTGTGGAAGTTGATAGGTTGAATAAATTTAAGAAGGAACTCGACAGGCATTTCAGGGGAATGGTGTGAGATGTTTTGTTTTTTTTTGGCTGATGCTGCATAAACTTATACACTTGCTTTCTTGCATCACATGCCACTAATACTACTACTACTACTTGTGTCACCTTTTGAACCCCATTTGTGAATTAGACACATTTGCACATCTGCAGTCCATGGGGACCTCTCCTCAGTCCAAGGAAGCTCTCATAATTATGACTAAGGATTTGCTTACTTCCTTTGCTGCCTCGTTTTATATAACTAGATAGGAAGGCACCTGTCCACCTCAGGTGCCTTCCTAATGTTTAACTTCAACAATTTCTCCTCCACTTTGCTCTCAGTTATTACAAAATCATTTAGCTCCCTGTTAGAGTTTGATAAACCTCTGGCATCTCCCTTCTTGAATAACTCCTCATGTGTGAATGTAGATGCAAAATACTCATTCAGTTTATCATCCACCTGAGCATGGTCATCAATAGTCAACCCATCTATGTTAAGTGGTCCAATCTGATTCATCCCTTTCCTTCTAGAGTTTAAATAAGTAAAGAACTCTTTGCTATTTTTCTTTGTATCCTTTGCCAAAGATTTCTCATAATGTGCCTTTGCCTGCCTAACCCCCTTTGTGACTTGATTACAGCTTATATCTGTTGTAGGCTTCTGTGTCATCTGATAATTTATATGCATCCCATGCATTTTTCTTCTCTGCCACGAGCCTCACTAATTCATCTGACATCCATTTAGGCCTAAACCTTGAACAGTATTTCTTTATTGGAATGAAAAGCCTAGTAGCCTCCCTGAAGGCTTCCCATTTATAATTTAGAATTCGACGTTGGTAACATCATCAGTTGATCCCACTATACAGAATTTAAAAATTGTCTGAGACCCCTGTAGTCAACTTTAGGAAAGCAAAAGCGCTTCCTTTTAGCCCTGATTGTAGTTACATCTTTAAGTATTTCCCATATCAGTACATTGTGATCAATGTCACCCAGTGGTTCCTTTATCTGCAAATTCTTAATGCATGAATAATCACTGCTGATAATAAGATGAAGAGTGTTATTCCCTCTGGTTGCTTCTCGAACATGCTGCTGTAGAAAACAATCATCCAATAAATCCAAAAAAGTCTTGCTAGTGTGCGAGAGACCAACTCACAGATTCCAGTCAATATCTGGAACGTTAAAATCTCCCATTTTAAGACATTCTCGTTTACTGATCCACTATTTCTCTGCACAATTGCTCATTATCAGTTGTAGAATAGATGTGTGGAAGTTTGCCTTTAGCCAATGGGTAGTTGATTGCTGGAACAGACTGCCATCTGTTGTTGTGAAAATTGATAGCTTAAATACATTTAAGGCTGAACTAAACATTTGGAGTGACCGGATGGGTGAAATGGGAAGGGTTTTTTTTTTTTTTGGCTGATGCTGTATAAGCTTGCTTTCTTGCATCATATGCCTCAACTAATGCTAATTCTTCTTGGAGCATGTACAAACAGATATGTTGTACAAGATCCGTGAAGATAAACAATTACATGGGCTATGCTCGCATTTCTAAGGGCACAAAGATGCACACATATACCTGCTTATACAGTAATACAGTAGCACATTAAATAAATCTGATAAATCTTTAAACAAATTTGAAGTATTGATTAAATCACCAAATTCTAAAATTAAATGGCAGTGATAACGAATCTTATACAGCCCACACACAAAATAAGCAAGGAAAAGAAGAATACATAATAGTTTTCACATAACATAAAACAATGATTAAAACTAGTAAATAGTCTATTCACATTATTAAAAAGATAACAATACTTCATTGTTTCTATATGAACTTTGTTGCTTGATAATTTTGCACACAATTAAACTTACGGTTTTCATGAATAAAAAATACATTTTTTTCATAATAATAATTATTTGTATGTTGCAGGAGGGGAGGTTGCATGCCTGTATATTTTCCTGTGCATTATAGGAAATAAATATATTTATTAATGATATTGAAGAAAGCATATCAAAAGCAATATTTAAGTTTGCAGATGGTACAAAGGTTACTAGGATAGTTAATGACAGGAATCAATGCATACTAAAAAACCTAGAGGTGATTGTACAATCCAACACAAAGTTCTCTGAGCAGTGTAGACAGGCTGTTATGATAGCTCTTGGATTTCTGTCACTGATATGCAGTAAAATCCCATTATAACAAATACCATATTAAAAAAAAATATTTGAACAAAACTGTTCAAGTGAAAAATTCAGTACAATTCATATTATCAAAGTCCACTTATGCTAAAAACTATATTAGTTTACCATATATGAAAATTACATATAACACTATGAATAACTTTCATAGTTCAAATACAGATGCGGTAATTTTTGGCTCAAGAAGAGGGGAAAAAAAATAAAAAAAGTTTAAAACATGCTGCAAAAGAACTCAATTTCATACACTGCATAGAATTCTCAACATCTTTGAATGATATAAAATGGTTCATTCATTCATCAAGAAAAGATGAAAAAAAAAAAAAAAAAAAAAAAGCCCTAGAAGTGATAACCCAATTTAACTTTGTGTTACACTTGAATATGCATTTTAAATTACACAAGTTGAATTTATGTTAATTTGTTAAAAAATGTTAAATATTAAAACCATAACTATAATTAAAAACAATAATTGATGCAAATAATGCATTGCAAAATAAAACAATGCAATACAATAAATTGCGTTTACTGTAGCACATTTTTAAAAGTGTGAATTATTAAAATTTTACATAACACAGTATTTCTTATAAATTTAATGTTTTCAAAGCTGTTATCTCCAAACAAATATTTTTCCTTTTGTAGCATATGTGTTTAATCATTTTATGTTTATTATTAATTTTAAAGTTAGTATTTAATTAAAATAAAAAGGAAAATACTATTTTTATTTATTAGAAAAATGCAGCAGAATTTGCTTGAATAAATAACGGTTGTTTTGAAATATTCTTCAGCAAATTCATTACAATGAAATTTCAGTACAACAAAATGATCCATGCACCCCTAAGAAGTTTGCCATAACAGGATTTTACTATGCAGGATTATAAGCAGGGACAAGGAGGTAATGATTATCCTGTTGTAAAAGGTAACCATTAAGCCACACAGTATTTCTTATAAATTTAATGTTTTCAAAGCTGTTATCTCCAAACAAATATTTTTCCTTTTGTAGCATATGTGTTTAATCATTTTATGTTTATTATTAATTTTAAAGTTAGTATTTAATTAAAATAAAAAGGAAAATACTATTTTTATTTATTAGAAAAATGCAGCAGAATTTGCTTGAATAAATAACGGTTGTTTTGAAATATTCTTCAGCAAATTCATTACAATGAAATTTCAGTACAACAAAATGATCCATGCACCCCTAAGAAGTTTGCAATAACAGGATTTTACTATGCAGGATTATAAGCAGGGACAAGGAGGTAATGATTATCCTGTTGTAAAAGGTAACCATTAAGCCACATCTTGGGTATTACATCTTCATCTTGGGTATTACATACAGATCTGGAAGCCTCATTTTAGGAAGGATGTGGATTTGGGTATAGAGAAGAGCAACAACAACAACATTAGTCAGGGGTACTAAAGGGTTACCCTTCTGTCAAAAAGACTCAAGTCATGAAAACTGCAAGATCTAGAAACTAAGCATATGCAAGGAAACCTGAAATTTTGAGGACTTTAAATGGATTGAAGAAAACTAAATGCTAATAGCATCCCTACTCTTTCTAGGCTGAAAAACACAGTGGGACATAAATTGGCAAAGGATGGTTGTGGTTGCAGGACAGACTGCTTTCAGCAAGAGAGTAACTGACTGTTGAAACAAACTTCCATCTAGTATTATGAAAGTGGGTAGTTTAAATGAATTTAAAGAACTGGACTTACTGAAAGACCAGGAAAATTGTGTTTTTTTTAAACAGATGTTATGAGTTTACTTCCTTTTGCATATTTTTTCAATTACTAATAAAAAAAAAATAGCATAAAAATAAGCAGGCACAGTTGGAAATACAAATGTGCCTACTTAACCTGTTTTAGTTACTAGGCCCATTACGTTCACTCGGCAGTCACTCTTATTTGATTTTAAGTCACTAACAATGTTTAATGAATAATGTTTTCATTTGAAATGTAATGTTGCCTCCACCAAATGCAGATTCAGGGTAGAGGCACATGCCCCCAACGTTTCTTGGAGAATATACACTAGTTGTTTAAATTCCCTACAAAAAAATTTTTTTTTTTCATTGTTAACATAGGATGTTAGCTATTTTTGCATTGTGGCTTAGCTATTTTCAACTGACTATAGTTGGCAAACACTGATGCGATCACCATTCCAGTTCAAGGCGTCACGCAGTTCGGCTGTGTGTAATGTTTACTTCAGTTTAGCTGTGTATCTGTGTCTGCCTTTCACACTATGTTTGACCGTTGTATTTGTTTTGTGCATTATTTTGTGCACCAAATTTGTGGTTATTTCCAACCCATTAGTGGGCACACGAGATACACCAGCTGTACATGATCTTACAAATAAATGCAGTGATGTCTAGTTTAATAAGTGCATTCAGTGGTTTAACTCACAGGTGAGATGGAAGTACAACTTCTAATAAACAATTTACTAGACTAAGAAGATAAGTAATATGATACTGTAACTTGCTAATTTTGGAGACCCAGTATTTTAACTATGATAGTGCTTATTACATTTACAATTCATATTTATGAGATATTCTGTGCATGTTGCATTACTAACTGGAATGCTTTTTATTGAAGTTTTCTATTGTCATGCTAACTTGACTTGCCAATTTCGCTACAACTGACTGCAAAATTAACAGTGGCCAATTTCATTGCAAACAATTACTTTTAAAATAAATTGTCTTAATATCTATGTGTTTCATCATATTTAGTCTTTTATTTTTGATTCAGTGGACATTGCATATTCTCAAAAGAATGAGGAACAAAGCTTACCCTGTGTTTTCATTTTTATCTGGATATGTACTATATTTATATTAGGTGGGTAAACAATGCTTAAGGTTTTGTAGTTGTGTAGCCTTGGAGGAGTGGCTTTATGGATAAGTCAAATATATATAAAAAAAATTTTCATCAATACCATTTTTTTTACATATTCTTATTTAATAACTGATTTTTACGCCATCCTACTTCTACCCAGGTGCACACACATTTCAATCTAATCCCCGCCGTATTCAAAACACTGGTTACGCTATTACATCAACTGTTAATGCATGATAAAAAAAAAAAAATCACATCTCAGTTTGCGCTTAACTGAGGAGTGATTTTCTTTAATCTTCTTTAAATCTTTAATTTTTCTTGTACACAATAATAATAATTATAAAACTTGCAGTTAACGAATTAAAAATAAAATCAGAAAAAAACCTAAAAAAAAAATTTTTTACAATAGTGCAGCGTCCCAGTTTCTCGTAAGACAGACGACGGGACACTTTTCCCTCTCTTATTTTAAAAATTGATAATTACGACTTAAAGTAAATATTATTGTTGACTAAAAGCCTTAAATCGACACAAAATCCTAATTCGATAAACTGGTGAATTCAAGTAACATTACAAGCATCACTTCGTTCCTCAGCGCCGAATTTCCCATACATTATCTGAAAAAGATTTAGGAACCTATGGACAACGGCTACTAAAACAGTGACACTTCTCACTCATTACATTCAAATACTGCAGAAATTTCCTTAACGAGATTCATTTTCACCGAATGTGAATACCCCAAGCAATTGTGTTACCTTGTAAACCTACAAATAGAGTATAAACTGTTCTAATTAAAAGATATAAAACTTCGCCCACCCTCCTATACTTTTTTTTATTATTTTTTTTTATTTTCCCTTTTCTAAAACATAATTTTAAGATCGAATTTAGTGCCACGGTTACGTTGAAGCGATGGTCGGTCAATTAATTGTAAACTCCCCAAGCCTACCTACACATCTTCGTTACTGAGTATAAACAGAACATAAGGTTTCTACTTCCTTCATTAGGGAGTATAAATCCTGGCATGGCATCGCTATGAGCACAATTCATCCCCCCCCCCCTTTTTTTTGTATTTTAAGTCTTTTGACTAAAAAGAACATAAATATCGAAACTGGAATCGGCAGAAATACGTCACCAGAATTTTCATGAGCGCGGGGAGGGTATTTGACGATGTCATTAAGTTAGCCAGTGTCTTTCTAGCTTTTTCACGTCGAAGGGAAGGAAGAGGAGAGGGAGCACGAAGAAATCAGCGAGGATCAGAACTCTGTTCCCACTCAGCCCGAAGTCAAAGTCAAAGTCAAGGATGTGACGCGTTGGCCAAAGTGTTCCGGTTATCCAATTTCCAAAATTTGTAATAAATCATGGAGTCTGAATACAGTACTAGCATACAAATGTTTGCATGTGTTGAACAACCTATATTTAGAAATATACGTTTAAATAATAACAAATACTGACTTAAGTACATATACTGAAGTCCATAAATGTTTAAAGACTGATGCTCTATCATATTACAATATCTTTGTTTACTTTTCAAGCCATTTCGCCCGCCAAAGATATTGTGTACACAGTGTAGTGCAATTTTCTGTCTCTCCGTTCTCCTGATAAGGAAATTGGAAAAGTAGCAGTAGGATATTACTGGAAAGAGGGAGCATCCCTGAATTACAGGCAGTCAAACTGAGTTTTCCAAACACACTACTTATACCCAATGGACGTGGCATACTCCAACAAAAACGCCCAAAAAGTGTGACAACAATCTCATTGCTAGGGAAAGAAATGTACTTATCTAAGTGGAAGAAGAATCCAATAATGAAGGTAATGCAGGGAAAACTACCAACAATCCCACCAAAGGAGTGTGAGCCTCTGGGTGTGATTCCACCAGAAGAAGTCTCCATAATGCCGGTGGACCTACTGGCATTATGGGGGCCTCACTAAGAGCTAAACTTGAGAAATCACAGAAGCCTTCCAGCCAACTAGTGGACATTTTATGTAAACAGTTACTGGCAAGGACGCAAGAACAGAAAGACACCACATAAAAGATGTGGAGGTCCCAGAAAAGTTTAGACAGTTGATGAGACTTCTTTTGATATCTCCACAATAGACCCCGTCATTGCTCTTAGGGGAAATCTCCTAGACACTATGAAACAAGGTTCACAAGTCACAGAGAAACTGATATCAGACCTAACAGAAATATGGAGCCACCTGGAAAGGCTTCTACTAGAAACAGCGATAGAGAAGGAGAAGCTAAAGACGGTCCTTCAAGAGAAGAAACTACCGAAAAATACCAGGAAGCAAAAGCAGAAGAGGAAGGGAAAGTGACTCAATCAGTTAAACCAGACAACTCCCCCCCCCCCGACACCCCATGCCCATAACACGGAGGCCCATGATCACTACTTGACACCAACAATTGCCTGCATTACCCCACACATACAAGAAATGAATAAGATTGCCCAAAATTCATTTCATGGATGTACTGGATGCCTGAATAGGCAGAGCGACCCACCTATAACAGAAATAAACGAGGGTCTGGTATCCTTCCAGCTCTTCCATGTCAAAAAGGGAAACAAGATCAGTAGCGAACCAAAAAAGCCACAAGACAACTCGGGATTCCAAGTAGCAGTCCCTGACGTAACTGATGCAACCAAACAAACAGTCAACACATACCTTAGATCCCACCCAGCCTGAGGGCACTGCCCTAGAGCAGGTTTTACACTAAGAACATAGCTCGAGGATTTAACGAAGGAATCCTGTAACAGCATCACCACCATCCTCCGTGGAGACACTGTGATCCTTTGGAGCAAATTAGAAACATTCCTACTAAATATTCATCTAGAATCCAAAAAGAATGCCGCCGAGCTTGAAGGTAGGGGCAACCAAATGTTACATCACGCCCCTACCTATGCAAACGTGCTGAGGACAGATACACATCTCAAAGCGACAACCAGACAACTCCCAAAGAAGAAACCACCAACTAAGCAACCACACGTAGTGGTACTTCAACCGCTTGACAAAAGTGTTCACCAGTCTAGTGAAGGCGTTAAACCCAAGTTATGACGAATTTGCGAGAATAATTTTAAACAACCAGAATAAAGACAATACGTAAGACAAGAAATATTGGTGTGGTCAGTATTAGTATTAGTAATGGCCACATGGTGCAAGAAAGCCTATGGCTCATGCTGCACCAGTCACAAAAAAAAAAAAAAAAAAAACCGAATAAAACAATTATAAAAAAAACTAATTATTAATAAAAGAAAAGGAAATTAAACCTACCATCCTATGCGTTTCCTTCACCCGAAGTTACTATTCAGAGAAATCTTGAGAAATTTGAGACGAAGTCCGAGTTATTCAGACGGAGTCCAAGGAGGAGGATGAGAGAATCAAACAAAATCCAATGATCCCCAAGCCCGGCCTAGCAGCTGAGTCCCCTAAAACCAGAGGACCCTCCATAATAATCTTCGACCTGGACAGGGATATCACTGCAGAACAACTCACCAGGAGATATATCAGTGCAACCTCCTAAACTACCTACCCAACCAAAATAATCAGAAACTCATAACACCAAAATTCTCAACTAAGTCCAAAACTGGAAACTCCTACAACTGGGTTATTGAATTGGCAACAAGAGCATGGCAGTTTCTTAATATGCAGCCAAGAATTTACATCAACTGGGGGCGGCCACCGCTTTCTCGAGCACGTGGCTGTACCCAAGTGCTTTAAATGTGGCAGAATTGGGCACCGGCCCACACCTGTGGCCAGGCTGTCTCCACATGTGGCCACTGCTCAGAGAAAGGGAACGATTATAACACCTGCCCAAAACAAAGCTCAGAAACCTATCTGTGTGAACTGCAAAAGCCTGAAGATCAGTGACCACTCAATCCGGGACAAGTGCCCAGTTTATCAAAACGCCAAGTGTTACTACCAAAGAAGAACCGATTATGGATCCACACCCTAAAGGATTCAATGTAACCATGATAAAAATCTTCCAAGTCAATGCACAGCGGGCAAGAATTGTGCCTGACCAAGTTTGGCTAAAAGCAGATGAAGAAAACTCGGATCTCATTATACATCAGGAACCATATACTCACGTGCGCCGAGTCAGGGGATACCCATTAAGATATAAAATCATTTAGTCGGACGATGACACCCCATGGGCTGCCACTGCAGTCCAAAATCCAAACCTCATGGTAACCAAGATTACCCAACTCTGTACAGCCTGGGAAGTGTGTGCCCACATTATCAGTCCCAATGGAAACTTCTATGCCATCTCCATGTACTGGAGGAAGACATTGATCCAGCCATCAGATACCTATAATCTGTCCTGGAAATACTCCCAAATGAGAATATCGTCGTGGGGGCCGAAGTCAGCTGTCACTCCCCAGCTTGGCACAGCTCCACACCAGAGAGACAAGGAACAAGAAATGGTCAGCGGCTGGAAGAGTTCCTTTCCAACTCTCCCTTTGCAATACTGAACCGTCCAAATAACCTCCCAACATTCTGTAACACCCTGTGGGAGGACACAATAGACATTTCGCTCTCGACCAGATTATTCTCTGGCAACATTACAGATTGTATGGCCCAAGATTCGTGGACCACACTGGACCACCAAGTCATCACATACCAACTGAACAGAAACCTTGCCTGGCAGTGCCCACCCAAACAAATAATACACAGAATATGCAATCCAGAAAGCGAATTGGGAGCTCTTCAAGGCTCCGCTGACGGTGGATGCAACAACACTGCTGTCAAAGGGATCCAGATTAGCTCTAGCAGGAAGTCACAAAAATTATCACAAATGCGGCTGACAAAGCAATTAGGAAAAGAATCCAATGCCTGGCACAATCTTTTGGTGTCAGGACTTGGCCCGTCTACAGCGAGAAACAATTTCAAAATATAAGGCTTTGCAACTAATGGAGCGTTCCTGGCCTGCGCATGAAGTTGAAGCGCTATAAAACCTGTACAGATTGATTGATTGATTTGGGTTTTATTGGCGCATTAGCAACTTAGGCTATAATGCGCCACACCTGTACAGAGAGGCCTGCAAGAGATACACAGCAAAGATAAGAGAATGCAAAAATCGCTCCTGGGAAACACTAGTGTCTACTACTGGTAATGGCAACCACTGTGGGGTGGTGTACAGTCACCACCAATAAGCTCTCTAAGGGGGAGGTGGTCACCACCGCCAGGATCTCACAAGGTACCATGACTATTTCATGGGAGCAGACGGTCTGCAATGTTCTAGACGTCACCTTCCAGCAGCCCACAGTCCAGCCTCAGAGGAGCAATTGAAACTCTGCCTTGATAACGACAACTACGAAATCTAGAACCTGGAACCTTCCTTTAACTTGGAAGGGATACACGCTGCAGCAGCTCTCATTAAAAACAAAAAATGCCGAAGGACAGATCTTCTGGAGTCGGAGATAAAAAAAAAGACCATTGAATTCTGCCCGGAGATGAATCTTGAATTTTCCACAATGACTGGAAAGGCAAACTTAAAACTAATTCTAAAGAATCCCAAAAAGCCCCTGACCTACCACCATCCTACAGGCGAAATCGCTTTACTTCCTATTATAAGTAAGCTCTTTAAAAACTCCTATACCAAAGAATCCTCCAGCACTACGAGAATGTTAACCATGCAGCTATAAACCAATTTGGATTTAAACCTGGACTTTCTATTGTGGATGCCTTCACAACCTGCTCACATCGGCTGCCAACTGCGACATAAAGTATTTTTTGCTGATTTCTGTTAAATTTTCGGGGGCGTTCAACACCCTCAGGTGGCCGAAATCCACAGCAGGTTGCACAGAGCCACCTTACCAAGGAACCTATATGAAACTATCAAAACATACCTCTCAAACAGGAAAGTAGTGGTTAACGCACCATACCAGAATGTTTCCTAGAACAGTTCTCTGGGGCTATCCACAGGATTCGGTATTGGGTCCCTTGCTCTGGAACATTGCCATGGATGGTTTCCTCAAGAAGGACCTGGGGGCTGTAAATGCCCAAGCTTATGCTGATCATCACATCATCAATGTAGCTGCTGATAGCAGAGCCCACCTCGAGGCCCTGGCAAACCAAGCCCTACATATTTTCCAAGAATGGGTCTTCATTTATCCCCAACTCAAACCAATTCTCTCCTTCTGAAAGGCAAGCTGGATATCAGAATTAATGGAACAACTATCAAGTTTTCAACAGAATTAAAGTACGTGGGAGTTATTCTCAACACAACATGCTCATTCCAACCTCATCTGAAATATCCCAGGAAACAGATACGAAAGTATACAGCCCTTGTTGCCTGGGTGTCACGTCGTGACCGGGGACTCAACCGGAAGACCTTATCTTTATTCTTCAAAACTGCATTCACACCGATATGCTTCTGGAATCTGGTATACTAAAGCTACCATTGCCACCAACAGATGGATACTGGATGCCATCCAATGCTCCATACTGTTCGCCACCTCCTGTGTCTGCTGCACAGTGGCGCCTCCGTAGCCAGGTGGGAAGGAGCAGTAGTGCGTAGCAAACGCTTCTTGATTAGACTGGGGTTCCAGCCCGTCACCACCAAATACGGAGGATGCGGAAAGGCCAGGGAATGACCACGGCATATTTCTGGAGCAGTATGGCTTTAGTTGCTAATGCTCCTAAAAACCAAATAACAACAAACAACAAACTGCTGCACAGTGAGCACTCATGCCCTCCAGGTCCTGGCTGGTGCCTTACTTCTTGACCTCGAGGTCATAAGAACTAGTCTACTGTACCACCTTTCTAAGGGAAACCCACAAACCTTCCTCAACTTTACAATTACTCCAGCAAATTGCAAGACAGCTGAAAAATATCGCCTCCGCTCAGTGCACATCTGCAGCAGGAACGGCAAACCAGGTGGTCAAACTCGACCAAGGGAGAGATCACCAGAAAATTCCTACCAGATGTCAATTCAACCTTCTCCAGACCCCCCCCCCCCCCACGGTTCTCGCCAGGCTTATACACGTTTTTACTTACTGGTCACAGTGCTATAAATGTTAAACTCGCCGCTCTTGGCATCACAGAGGACCCAACATGTACCTGTGGCGAGCTTGAGAGCTAGAATCACCTTATCTTCGACTGTCAGCTATATGAGGACCTTCATTGTATCTTCATTACGAAGATCAGATATATTCCAAAGCATCAAGAATCTCACCTCTTAGACACCCAGGATGAATACAGTGCCTTCTCTTGTTTTGCAAAGGATCTCTTTACAAGATGAACCCTCCTGGCACAACAAAGGCATTAGCATTAGTAGAGGCATTTGATGCAAGAAAGCAAGCTTATGCAGCATCAGCCAAAAAAAAACCCACTTCTACTTCACCCCTCTGTTCGTTCAAAATACCTGTCCAGCTGAGCCTTAAACTTAGGTTATCAACCTCCACCACAAGGGATGGAAGTCTATTCCACCAACCAACCACCCGCTGGCTAAAGGCAAATTTCCGCACGTCTATCCTACATCTGTCTTTCCTCAATTTGAATTTATGCCCTCTCAGGTGATTTTTCTGAGTTAGAGGAAGAATCCCATCAGCATTGAGCATGCTTAAACCATTCAAGGCTTTATACACCTCTATCAGATCACCTCGCTGGTGCCTAGTCTCCAGACACTGTAATTTGCAAAACTTAAGCCTTTCTTCGTAAGAGCACCCCTTTGTTCCATTCACTAATCTTGTTGCCCTTCTCTGTACTCGTTCCAGCAGCTCTACATCCTTCTTGAAATGAGGCCTCCAGACCTGTATACAGTACTCTAGGTGTGGCCTGACCATTGCCTTATACAATGGAATAATCACCTCCTTATCCCTGCTGGAAAAATTCCTGTATATCATTGACAATACTCCATGAGCTACTCTTGCAGCCCGTCTGCACTGCTCAGAGAACTTCATATCTGCCTGCACAACCACCCCCAAGTCCCTTTCATTCTCTACCACTGTCAGTGTAGTACCATAGAGTTGATACGTTGCTCTGGGGTTGCTGTTTCCCATGTGTAGTACTTTACATTTGTCAATGTTAAACTCCATTTGCCACCTCTCAGCCCATCTGCTCAACCTTTCCAGATCCTGTTGCAGCAGCATAGTGTCAGTAGTGTCCTTGACAACCCTGCCAACCTTTGTATCGTCTGCAAACTTGGACATTAAGCTTGATATACCATCATCAATATCATTTATAAATACAGAAAACAATAATGGACCCAACACTGAGCCCTGAGGGACTCCATTAATAACATTAGTCCACGATGAGCAGTGTCCATTGATTACCACTCTCTGTCTTCTCCCCCTCAACCACCCCTCTATCCATAGCAGCAATTGGCTCCAATGTCACACTGCTCCAATTTGTGTAGCAGTCTTCCATGTGCAACAGTATCAAAAGCCTTTCTAAGATCCAAGTATATAATATCAAAGTTATTCCCTGCATCCAGTCCTTTTGTGACTGCATCATAGTATCCAATCAAGTTGGTCAGGCAAGACTTCCCCTTAACAAAACCATGCTGTGTCTGAGCTATAACTGAAGTCTTGTCTAAATGATCCTGCAGTGCTTCTTTAACCAGTGCCTCCATTAATTTTCCTGGAACAGAAGTTAAGCTCACAGGTCTATAATTACTTGTGTCAGCCTTTGATCCTCCTTTGTGAATTGGGGTGGTCACATTTGCACATTTCCAGTCTATGGGGACCTCCCCTGAGTCCAAGGAAGCTCTCATAATTATGGATAAGGGTTTGCTTACTTCCTTTGCTGCCTCCTTTAATATAACTGGATAGATCCCATCCACCTCGGGTGCCTTTCTTGTGTTTATCTTCCACAGTTTCTCCTCCACTTTACTCCCAGTTATTTCAAGATTCTGTAGCTTACTGCTAGAGTTGAATACACCTCTGGCATTCCCCTTGCTGAATAACTCCTCATGTGTGAATGTCGATGCAAAATATTCATTTAGTTTGTTAGCTACCTGAGCAGGATCATCAACAGTTGACCCATCAATATCAAGTGGACCAATCTGATTCATCCCCTTCCTTCTAGAGTTTACATAAGTAAAGAACTCTTTGCTGTTTTTCTTTGCATCCCTTGCCAAGGATTTCTCGTAATCTGCCTTCGCCTGCCTAACCTCCTTTGTAACTTGGTTGCATATCAACTTGTATCTATCATAGGCTTCTGTGTCATGTGTTAATTTGTAAGTATCCCATGCATTCTCTGCCATATGCCTCATTAGTTCATCTGACATCCATTTTGGCCTAAACCTTGAACAATATTTCTTAGTTGGTATGTAAAGCCTAGTAGCTTCCAAGATAAGTTCTTTGAATGCTTCCCATTTTGAATTTGCTGTTGGTAACATCATCAGTTGGTCCCACTGTATAGAATTTAAATACTGTCTCAGTCCATCGTAGTCGCCTTTACAGAAGCAATAACCCTTCCCTTTACCCCTAATGGTAGTTACCTCTTTGAGTAAATCCCACTTCAGCACACTGTGATCACTGCCACCTAGTGATTCATTTATCTGCAGATTCTTAATGCATGAAGAATCACTGCTGATAATCAAATCAAGAGTATTACTCCCTCTAGTTGCCTCCCGAACATGCTGATGTAGAAAACAATCATCCAATAAATCCACAAAAGCCCTGCTAGTGCGTGAGTAACCAGCCCCCAAATTCCAGTCAATATCTGGGAAATTAAAATCCCCCATTATAAGACTCTCTGATTTACTGGCCCACTCTATTTCCCTGTACAGTTCCTTATTATACTCATCAGAGTCATTAGGCCTATAGCACACTCCTACTCTCAATTTTGATCTCCCAATGCTTATGTCACACCAAACTGACTCAACACTGCACTGTCCAGCGATGTCGACTGGCTTCACTTCCTTGGTTTTTATGTGTTTCTTAACTAATAGCATAGCCCCTCCCCACTTCCTATCCTGTCTATCCTTTCTGTAGACGTTGTACTCCCCAAATTGCAGTTCTGCATCCCTTATATCTGTGTGACACCACGTCTCTGATATCCCAACAATGTCTGCCTTTGATGTTTTGAGCAATACCTCAAATTCATCAAATTTATTTACTAAACTCCTAGCATTGGTGTACACATAAGTATACCTGCACCTGTTTCTATTCTTACCTACCCTAACACAACCCATGTGTTTACTTGTACCGCAATGGCTCCCAGCAGTCTCTGAAATACCGTGCATCTTGTTTTTCAGGCTTCTGCTCATTCTAATAGAAGCAGTGCAAGAATCTCTTTCACCTCTGCCAGTGGCTACTGTCAATCTATTGGTCTTTGTTTCCCCCCAAGCTAGCAGTTTTCCGACCCACCTAACACTGCCTCGATAGCATCAGCAAATATTCTTGCACCCTTTCTATTTATGTGTGTCCCATCCCTGTAGAAGCAATCTCTCCTATTAACAAGTACAGTCCAGGCTGAAAAAAATTCTGCCCCTTGAGCCTTGCACAATCTTTCCAGGGCCGAATTGATCGACAAGGCTCTCATCATATACTCCCTCCTATCGTGTCCGGGCAGAATTGCAGACACTTTCAAATTCAACCCTAATTCTCGGCTTTTGTTCAGCAGTGACCTGTACTTGTTAAGTAATTCTGCCGGTCTCCTACTCTTAATATTATTAGTGCCAACGTGTACAACTATATCACCTTTTGTGCCCTTAAAAGGTGATATAGTTGTACACTTAAAGGCAGACTTGAAAAAGATGATCCACAATAGCGAAAGATATATACTCCGAATCAAGATGCCTATTAGTAAAACAGAACTGTAAGAAGGACAATTCTGGACTCCCTCCAGAAAAACCTTCTGTAATTGACCACCACTAATTTGGACTTTACCAACTGGAATGACAACACCAAAGGCCTTTTGGCAACCTACACCAGTTCTCCCTTGCACGTTGCCTTCTTTACCACTTCCTGGGGAGGAGATGGTCACTGTCCCTCCCCCTCATTCTTCCTTCTCGAGGGACATGGGCCTGTGCCACTATTAAAGGCAGGGGATAATCAACCCCTTACTTCCAACTTCTACTCCCGTCTCTCTTCAGTCTCCCCACCCACCCTGTCTACTTCTCACAGCGTATGCCTGCCCCCCCACACAGTCGAAACTTAAATGTACTAAAATTCTGTTTGCCCAATTTTAACCCCTACAGAATCATAATTTTTTTTTTAGGTCCTTGCCATTGAAATCCGGGGAAATTAGGTGGCAGGGCCTGTCACAGTTCAAATTATGTGCTGGTGTACCTGGTCTGCCTCCACAGGGCGAAGTGTGGGCAACGTTGGGTCCCATTAGGGGTTCAGCGGCTAAATGACCAGATGAACAACGGTACACAACCTTACACTGTACAATATCGATACTTTTAAATCTCTGGCATTTACAATGTACGGTATCATACAACAATGTAAACTCGCGGTGATGGGAGAAACCCCTGGTACTGTTCGACCGTCAACATACTGAACACTGGCATTGGCAGCGTGGCTGAAGAGGTCATATTCATGTGTAGTCCAGTGGCGTCACAGTTGCCAGGACAGGTGCCATCCAGGAAGACAGAATAGCTGTGGGTCACATATGGGAACAAGTCCCATCCAAGATTATTGTTCATCCGATGCACAGGGATTCAAAGGCATTTGCAGCAGAGCTGCGAGAGTCATAGTTGAGTTAGGTCTAGTGATGTCTCAGGACAGTCAGATGCTCTCCGGAAAGAAATGTCTGGTTGATTTCAGGCCTCACATAGGAGCAGGTCCCATCCAAGGTTGCTATCCATCCAATGCAGTGGAGTTTTTGTCTTAGTCCTCCATTGTATGAACTTACCTTTGTTGAAGTGAGAGTTTTGCTGGGGCCCAGTTAGTGGGAAGTCATTGGTGTCAGTTTGTTGCTGGATCCCTGGGAAGTTGAAGAGGTAATTTCTTCTGTGGCGATTTGGTTGGAGGCCTGTGTAGCAGTTCAAGATGGTTGGTAGGTAGGCTGTTGCAAGATTCGTGCAACAAATTTCGATCTCTTTTCATAGCCATCTCGCAAGTTGATCCCTGTTTGTGAGAAAGGATCAACTACCACCGGGGCCTGTAGCAGGATCTTTGCCAGCAACCTTTTAGAGCCAAACACAATGGTGGTCCTGCCAAAGATGGAGTGGAAGATAACACTGACTACAAGTTTTATGGCTGTTACTATCACTGGTGCAATAAATGTTTTTGGCTTAACACTCTACGGACACAGAGAAATAAGATGATGGCATTCCTGTATGATGAAACTATGGACTGTGAGTTGTTCATCAAGGTTTCCATATGAGAATTACATTTTGATACCCAACAGAAATATGATCTTGCCATTGAAGCTTGTTGAAGCTTTCACAATGTACAAACCAATAGTGGTAGACGTGATTATTTTAAATGTTACCACCAGGTGAACGGCTAATGTGTTCTATTATGTTGATTTCTGCTTGTTGTATCCGTGGGTTTGTAACTATGGCCTCTCCTCAAGGGCACCCTAAAGGCATCCTTAGCAATTTAAACTACCATCTAGAGAAATAATTTAGAGTTATCCATTCCAGGCTGCTCACACCAGAGCTTTTTTTTTATCTGTTCTTCCAACAGCAAGCTTGTTTTCCTGCTCTGCAGTGCTTGTACGGAATGGCTATCACCCAAACGTAACCATGAGTACGGCTTTTCTGGGATCTGGTGTACTAGCAATCGGGAGTGGATACAAAATTATCGAGATATACAAAGTTTGGCATGAGTCTTTATTTGGTGGCTACATACACCTTGAAAATTAAGCAGGAAGCATCAGGATGGCCCGAGGGGTGGACCCTGATGGATACATCGAAGACTTCAAAAAAAAAACTGAAGGTATTACTATGGACAGCCACCAAAATTATGTTTGAATCTCTGTGGGGGCACCTCACCACGAGAACAGGACTAGTACTAAAGTTTGTGACACGAAAGCGTTGTAGAGCTTTTCATGGATGACACTAAAGTCATTTGCAAGACCATGTTAGTAATGGAGGATGCAATACTAGTTGGATTCTCGTTGATCAAGAGAACGGAGGAAACCTACAGACACGGGAATGCAGTCATTGGCTCTTTCATTGCTTCATATGGCTGGATAAAACTCTACAAGGCTATGGCCACTCTACGCCAACGCTTACTTTATTGTGAAATGGATAGTACGATATTTGCCTGTAAACGGGGCAATGATGTTGTTGTTGTTGTTGTTTTGGTTTTTAGGAGCATTAGCAACTAAGGCCATATTGCTCCGGGGATATGGGGTGGTTATTCCCTGACCTTTCCTCATCCTATGTATTTGGTGGTCACAGGCTCGAACCCCGGTCTAATCAAGAAGCATGAGCTACGCACTATTTCTTTGTTCCTTGGAAAACTAACTCATGGCCTATGCTGTACATAAGTCGGCTGCCTCCAAGTAATCTTTCATGATGTCGGGACAACTTTATATGTTTTTGCAATGCATTAGCACCACTGAAACTGCCCACGAGTATTTTATAAGTTCTTCACACTTTTTATATGATGTTCTCATGGTGGACATTCTTGAATGATTCCTTCCCAGGCTTCCTCTAGTTCATCTGAAGAAACAAATGCCAATCCTGCCATTAACTTCACTTTCTGACAATTTGTTCCTCGATGTTTGCCAATTGTAATCCTAAATGTTGTGCATTCTGCCAAATTGTTTGACTGAAATGAAATAAACAGCCCCTAATATCAGCATCAGAATGTTTCTTCTGTGGATCCGATGACAGCACTTTAATAATTAACTTGAAATTTTCTTGGCTGAGATGTTCCGATTTGCACTTCTTTCTGTTGAATTAATCAGAACATGTGATTGTAAGTTGATTTTGGCTTATCTGGAAGAATATAGAAATGGAAACATTTGGGCTCTGTCCATGGCAAAGAGTATATAGTTGGAAAATAATCGAGGAATAACTTTAAATGTGCAATCCATGTAAATAGCATTTCCTGGATTTCTGCAGAACCTGATGTAACTGCACAATTCTGAAACCAAGAATCTTTTTTTCCTTACCATCTTCAAACAGCAAAAATTCTTCATCCTCCAACTTCTTACAATCATCTGGGATGATCAATTTTGATAATGAATCCGGAAGACAAGGAGATTTAGCAGAAGCTCTATGAAGCACTGATTTTAAGTTCTCATAGCTAGGAATAGCAGAAGCAGCTCCTATATCTTCAGTGCTTTGTTTAATATTCCTCTATAAACTGTAGTAACCATTGCTTCTGGTTGTGTAAAGATTTTCTCCTTCAATTTGTTCCACCACTTTTGTTCTCATAGCAATCTGAAAATCAAGCTCATGATTATGACATGATTATCTCCACTTTTTGCTTTAAAAATGGCTCTCCATTTTCAGCTTTGATAACTGTTGCACACCCCAAACTGCAATGATGATGGTATCAACTGCAAAGAAGATAAATAACATCCTTCTGGCCTTCTGAATTATACTGGTAGATATTATCATCAATAATACCTAATAATAATATTCTTTATTAAATTTAATAATAGAATTTAATGGTTAATATTATTAATTAACTTAAATTAGTAATGGTTGCCACTTATCTGAAAACAGTAAATTGTATTGGTACTTGCATGATAATGTCCACAGATGAAGAAAGCAGGTTCTGAAATATTCACTTTCCAGAATAATGGTCCAAATATATATGCCACAAAACATTTAAGAAAAAATTACATAAACTAGGTATTCACTCAGAAATCTCTGATGGTCCTCCTTCAAATTAGCATAGAATGAGAATATATTCTTCAGTTTCCTATTTATAGGCCAAATTTTCCACTATAACCTGGTGAGATATTAAAACTCTGAACCTCTCACAACCAGGGGGGGCACGTATTAAGGGGTGGGAAGAGGAGGAATATGCCCCCTTAACCGAAAATTTGAAGTGAAAGAAAAAGAACGTAGGAAGCGTTCTAAAAAAAACTCAAAAGCCTGGTTGCCATGTTCCCTTATGATAATACCCGCGAACCTGGTCGCTGTGCCCCCCCCCCCCCCACGATGATACCCGGATATGCCACTGTTCATGATAGTTACCAAGTAAAATAAATAATAGTTTATTAGGCTGTTCGCCTGAATTACTACACATTAAATCGACATTTCTCAATTTCTTCAACTCAACCAGATGCATTGACTTTGATTCTGTGTGCTTCTTAATGAATGGTATAATGCCCTTCCCCAATTCCGTCCGTCTTTCCTGTACACATTGTACTCACCATATTCAAATTCTACATCCCCTATATTTGGGTGGAAACATGTTTATGATATCCCATAATACCTGTATGCAACTTAATCAATACTTCAAATTCATCAAATTTATTTACTATACTTCTAGCATTAGTGTAAAAGCAAGTATGTGTGCCTGTTTCTCAGATGAGAATTTGTGGATATACAGCAGGCCTTATATATCCCTACAATTTTCTTTTCAGGATGCTGAATGTCTAACAGAAGCAGCACAGGATTCAATTTCACTCCTGCTTGTGACTGCCTTTAAACTAATACTCTTTATATCCCCCCCCCCAAACTAACAGTTTTTTTTATCCATTATTCTTTAAAAAGCATCAGAAAATATTCTTGCACCCTTATATTTAAAAAAGTTATATCCATCCATGTTTTTACATCTCTTTAGACTTTTTACTGAGCATGTTTTGTGCTTGTTAACAACCCACCCCACGAGTCTTACACAATCTCTCCATGGCCAAATACAATGTACTCTTATCATATTGGGGAAAATCAACACTTGAAATTTAATCCTCAGTCTATATCTATATCTGTTAAGTAAATCCTCAAGATCATTAGCGCCCATGTTTTCTACAATTTCATCTTCTGTGCCATGAAGAGGTGATATTATCCAAAATTAATTTTATTGCTGGAAGACACTCTAGCCTTATTTCACCTACAGTACAATATACTTTTTACAATATACTTTTTGTACAATATACTTTTTATTTCCCTGACAATAAATATAACAACACTAGCTACCTCCTGTGGGATCACAGGAGGTAGTTAGTGTTGTACAACAGTTATTTCTACTGTTGCAGTTTCCACTGTGTTGTCTTATGAACGAGTATGGACTCAGGCATTGAGTTGGACAGCTGAGCACTTTATGGGTCCATCATATTAATTCCTTTGCAGGCATCATCCCTGTTTTTTGCCCTCTCACATTCCCTATTAGAATTCTGAATTTGCACTTAATTTCCTCACACACTTTGCATCTAAGACAAACAAAAGCATTCTCTTTGGCTGTCATGACAGATGGCTAGCAAAGATGTATTAAATGGCACACATTATAAATCACCCTTCAGCCAAAGCATTTCCACTACTTTGAGCTCTTTGCTATTCTGCTCTACTCTGAAGCTTTTCGGTTAAATTTAAATTAAAAACACCACACTAAACTGAGAGATATACAAGTACAATAATGACACTGCCAACAGGGCTAGCCGGGTGGGTAAAGTGCCTGCCTGGCAACCCAAAGGTCGTGGGTTTGAATCCCGCCTTGGGCTTGGATATTAAAATTGTGCTGTACTCTCCGGTTGGACCTCATGGCCACAATACATGAAGGAAGCAGGAAAAAACTGGTTCCTTTGCGTATTGTTCATATCATACAATAAAAAAAAAAAATAATAATAATGACACTACTTTTGGGTTATGTGACAGTAATATGTATATGTTATAAGATTTCATTATAAATTCACATAAATATTAAGAAAAAAAATACTAATAATATTTCTATAGAATTACATTAAAAAATATTAAGTGTTTATATTAATCTTATATCAACGCACTGAACAATGGCAGCAGAATTCTCTCATAGTTTGATTCTTGTTTCTGACTACTTTCCAATGCCAAGTAAGAAACATCAACTTTATTGGATAAACCAAATAATAACAATAAATTATGCAAGAAAGCAAGCTTATATATCAGCCAAAAAAAAAACTTCACAGTTCACCCATCTGTACTCTCCAAGAATTTATCTAGTTCTTTCTTGAATTTATTCAGCCCGTCAACTTCCACAGCAGGCGGAAGCCTGTCCCAACAATTAACCACCCGCTGGCTGAAGGCAAACTTCTGCATGTCTATCCTGCAACCATCCTTCTTTAACTTGAATTTATGCTCTCTCTCATATAATGTTATTCTTCTCAGTAAATGGAAGAATGACATTAATATTCAGCTTACTCAATCCATTCAAGGCTTTAAACAACTCAATCACATATCCCTGCATATGGTTAGTCTCGAGGTGCTGCAATTTGCAGAACTCAAGCCTTTCTAGGTAAGAGCACCTTTTTGTTCCCTTCACCAGTCTGGTTGCCCTTCTCTGCACCCATTCCAGCAGATCTATATCCTTCCTAAAGTGAGGCCTCCAGACCTTTATACAGTACTCACAATATGGTCTAACCATGGCCTTATAAAAAGGGATAATCACCTCCTTATCCCTGCTAGCAAAGTTTCTGTATATCATTAGCAAAACTCTGTGAACTATCCTGGCACAGCATGTCTACACTGCCTTTCTCATTCTCTACTATCCTGAGTGTAGTACCACACAGTTGATAAGTTACTCTGGGGTTACTGCTACCCATATACATTTGTCACTGTTAAACTTCAACTGCCATTTTTCAGCCAATCGACCCAACTTCCCTAGATTTTGTTGTAGTAGCTCACTGTGATGACTGTCGTTAACCATCCCGACAACCTTTGTATCATTTGAAAACTTAGACATTAAGCCTAATATACCTTTATCAATATCATTTATAAATATTGAAAACAACAACTGGCCCAGCACTGAACAACTCCACTTATAACGTTAGTTCATGAAGAGCAGTGCCCATTGATAACCATTCTGTCTTTTTCCACTTAACCAACCCCCTTATCCATAGCAGTAAATTGCCCTTAATGCCACATTGCATGAGTTTGTACAGCAACCTTTTATGTGCAACAGTATCAAAAGCCTTCCTGAAATTCAAGAATGTCAAAATTATTATTTTCATCCAGTTCCTTGGTCACTGTATCACAGGAACCTATCCGATTGGTTAGACAAGACTGGTGCTGAACAGATAAATGCTGTGACTGCAGTATAATTGCATGCCTGTCCAGATGGTCCTGCATTACTTCTTTGACCAGTGATTCCATTATTTTTCCTGGAACAGATATTAAGCTAACAGGTCTGTAATTACTCATGTTGCCTTTTGATCCCCCTTTATGAATTGGAGATACATTCACATATCTCCAGACCATAATTGCATTAGGCGTTTCCCCTGAATGCAAGGATGCTCTCATAATTATGGCTAAGGGTTTGCTTATCTCCTTTACTGCCTTCTGTAATATAATTGGATAGATTCCATCCACCTCAGCTGCTTTTTTTATGTTCATTTTCAACTGATGTAGCCGAGCAGTCAGAAGCAAGAATACAGTAACATGCAGTTTTTGAGTGGACTGGGGTTCAAGCCTGTGACTGCTAAATACGATTAATGCTTGTATTGATGATTTAATGTAAACTCCACTGACCTGGTAACCAAAAATTACCAGGAGTATAAACAAGAACAATTTCTCCTCCACTTTTCCTCAGTTATGACAAAGTCATTTAGCTTCTTGTTAGAGTTTGATAAACTTCTGGCTACATAGAAATCTACATTCCTGATGTGTGAATGTAGATTTAGATGTAAAATACCTATTCAATTTGTCCGCAAACTGGGCAATAGCTAACTCATAGCTATCAAGTGGCCCAATGTGATTCAACTCCTTCCTTCTAGTTAATATACGCATAGAAGTCTTTGCTGTTTTTCTTTGTATTCTTTGCCAAGGACTTCTCATAATTTGCCTTAGCTTGCCTAACCTCCTTTGTTATTTGATTACAGACTGATTTATATCTACCATAAGCTTCTGTATCACCTGATAATTCATATGAATTCCATGCACTTTTCTTCTCTACCACGTGTCTCAATAGATCATCTGATATACATCTGATATTTAGGTCAAGCCTTGAATGGTATTTCTTTGTTGGTATGTAAATCCTAGTAGCTTCTTTGATTACTTCACTGAATACTTCCCATTAAAATTTGCTGTTGGTAACAGCATCAATTGGTCCCAATGCACAGAATTTAAAACTTTCTGAGACCACTATAAACACAGTTATGAAAGAAAAAGTCTTTTCCTTTACCCTTGGTAGTAGTTATATCTTTAATTAAATTCCACATTAGTACACTGTGTTCACTGCCACTCAGAGGGTCTTTTACCTGCAGATTCTTAATGCATGAAGAATCACTGCTGATAACCAGATCAAGAGTGCTGCTTCTTCTTTTTGCCTAACATGCTGCTGTAGAAAACAGTCATCCAAGAAATCCACAAAAGTGTGAGTGACCAACCCACAAATTCCAGTCAAAATCTGGAAAGTTAAAATCCCCCATTATGAGACATCCTGATATGCTGGCACAGCCTATTTATAAGAAAGTCTACTTAGCAGCTTTTGAAAATGGCTTCCAATCAATAGCTAGCCCATGTGCAATCCCCAAGACCTCGGTTCTGTTAAGCTGCAGCATCTGGAACTAAGAACCTGTTAAAAAAAAAAAAATTGAAATGTTTAAAGCTTTAAATGGATTGAGTAAACTGTATGCTGATGGTGTCTTTACTTTTTCTTGGATGATGAAGGGGCATAAATTTAAATTGAAAAAGGAAAAGTACATGACAAATAACATCCTTTTAGCAAGGAGATTGTGCAGACAACACACAAATAATAATTATCAGATACTACTACTACTAATAATAATAATAAAAATAACAAAATATAATATAAAATGAAAACTTAAAACTATAGTATCCAATAAAATTGAAAAAAAGAACAAAAGAATAAATATGAAATAAAACATCACAGATGCCAACATATAACAGTTCTGTATATTTACGCTATAATCATCTACAATCAATATGAACTTCAAAAAACACAGTTATTTTAAAATAATTTAGCATAGTACCTGACACATTTTTTTTTTTTACCTGCACTATTTTTTTTTTTACAAAATTAGCTCTTTAGGCATTTTTACTTCATGTGGCAGTTTTCTGAAGCACCATCTATAATGCAAAATTTCAGTTTATGATTCAAACTTTAGACAACAAATGGAATTCAGAATAAGGAGTAGCCAAGCATTAGTAAATTTAATTTATTTACATCATTTTCATATTTTCAGTTTCCACTGCCAGCATGTAGCAACCTTTACCATAAATCAGTTGAAAATTCCCATGTACCTGTGTTTTTTGATAGAAAATCTGAATTTAAATGTTTACTTTAAATAAATTAAAATTAATGCTATATATATTTCACTCAAACATGCTATATTTTATAAATATTTATTTCAAAAATACAAGTTATCTACAATTTTATTCATTTTCTAATAATGCATTTTAGTTAAGACATATACTCTGCAATAAGAAATGGAAGCAAGCTGGACTAACACACAGCATTATTGGCACCCAGTTATATTGTTCACAACAGCTAAAAATGCTGTGAGAACATAGGAAGAGTTAAAATGTGATTGTAAATGCAATAGGTATTTGTGTGAATAACATTCTTAACTACCATACAGACATCCATATTACTTTGGAATGTAACAGTCTTTTAAAAGTTGAATCAGTTTAAACATACGATATTGCTTAACATTACTTTCTCTTGCATAGTGTAAAAGTGATGTTTTATTGCATTGGACCCTTTCATATCAGTGATGACATCCAATTATCAGAAAGATATAAATGTTTTCATGGCAAGTGGAGGGTGGGAAATTTACATTTCACAAGTAATGTGTAAATTGACAATTTTCACTTTTAAAATTCATGGTATTAGAATTAAAGAAATTTTCTTTGTACACAACAAACAAACATATTTATTTTTTAGCAACAATAATGTTATTTTTTTATTTCTATTCTTCTATAAAATATATTATAGGGATAAGGCACTTCAGTTAATTTAACTATGAAACATCAATATTAATAATTCTTAAATAATTCATATGTATGATCAAAAATTCCAAATAACAGAATTATATATTAAAAAAAATATTTTAACATATTACAATCCCTTTCCTGAGATTATACATCATGGGATTAGATTACAAATAAAAATAAATTCAATGTCTCTGATATTATTAATTTATTTTATTCCTAAAGAAAAAGATTATTTTCTTTAAAAACTTATAGAAAAAAGTACCTGTAAATTCTCTAATAAAGCCAGCTTGCATTCTTTGAGCTAATAGTTCCTCAAAACACAATGGTGTTTAAAATTTAAGCAACAAACCAAATTTATCAGTAACTCGACAATGGATTAAAACAAATAAAAATCATATTAAATACAGGGACACCATTTTACATAAAAGTTCCTTCAAGTATCCAAGTACAGGCTATCAGCTTTGTCTTATAAAAACTGAAATTGTGAAAGATGATTTTCTAAGGTAGACTGCAATAGGAAGGATGAAAGAAAACTATGCATGCTATACTCACTCTACAAATTAAGAATATATATGATTGTATGGCACAATATAGTATGCAATGTCCTCCTAGTATTTCTATTGAGCAGACTTGGGCAACTCATGGCCCATGGATACTGCACAGTCCATTTCAAAATTCTTTGAGGCCTACAGAACTACAGTTACATAGACCTCAATAAGTTTTTGAGAAGGCACAGTTTTATAAAAGTGAATTTTAAAGAAATACGCTCGTCAAAATTTCTAAATTTTAGAGTTGCTGCAGAAATTGTGTTCTGATATTTTTTGATGAGACTTCTTTTTTTTTTTCTTATAAAATGAAATTTGTTATGGTTAGGTACCAAAGCTCATTGACAAATGTTAATTTGAAAAATCTGCTTAATGGCTGCTAGTAGTAAACTCTCAGAAGTGTCAATAAATTAAACCAACACAATGAAAATCAAATTTCCTGTTAAATAAACCTTGTTATTAAGACCAAAAAGTTCAAGATTTTTACTTTCCTCATAGCATTAGCATTAGCAGAGGCATTTGATGCAAGAAAGCAAGCTTATGCAGCATCAGCCAAAAAAAAAAAAAAAAAAAAGTAACATAAATAAATAAAAATAACCACTTCCACTTCACCCCTCTGTTCGTTCGAAATACCTGTCCAGCTGAGCCTTAAACTTATTTAGGCTATCAACTTCCACGACAAGGGATGGAAGTCTGTTCCACCCACCAACCACCCTAGCTTTAAAAGTTTGTTTTTAAAAGTGGCACACCAGTAATTTGAGTTGCAAAGCAAAAAACTTTGGGCAACTTTGCTTTAGGAAGATATGCTTGGGACATTTTTATTCAGGAATGGGAATTACAGTTAGTTCTGCTATAATGTGCATTTGCTCCAACACGACTGACATATTAGGAAACAATGCAAATATAAAGCGATTTTTGCATCGGCTCATGCACGATTTCGTTTGCGAGTAACACCAGATGAACGCAAAATCAGGCACCAAGCCAAACATAGTGACCTGCGCAGCAATTAATACAAGTTTACGAAAGAGAGTAGAGTAGTAGAGGCAGGGCCAGATTAAGGCCTCCAATTTAATTATATTACACACATACCTATAAATACAAATACTAAAAAGATTTTTATATTTATATTGTGAATAATAATTTCTTGATAAAAATGTAAACTAAGAGGTCAAAAGTGTTTCATGTTTTTTGACTTTAAAAATAAAGTAATAATAAAAACAATTTTAACTTATGTATTGTACAATAAAAAGGTACAAGAATAAAATTTAAACACTTAAAGTTAAGTTTAAGAATGCTTTTATATTACACGTTTACTTGGTTTATTATTATTATTAGAAATTTTTATCACTACTTTGGAAAATATTTACACTGAAAATGAGGGCCATGGCTGTAGGGTTAATGCGGCCCCGAGTAGAGGTAATAAGTATTATGTGCAATAGAACATAATACTGAGCTTGTGGCACATGCACTATTTATACTGCCACCAGGGTGATACAATCATGTGTGGCATATGACATCATCTAAAAGAGCTTGTTAGAGATGGGTGATGCAATTTAATAATGCTATTACAAAACATATATGATATATTTCACAGAAATTGGTCGAATTTTGCAAGTGATGAAATTTTTTTGAGCATACTGTGTGTTGTAGTACATTGTAATTTCATTCAAGTATTTTAAAATGAACAAGACTCATTTAGCATATGTATTATTGTATGATATTTAAATTCTGTCATTCATTAATTATTAAAATTTCAGTAATTCTTTCAACGGAGATGTGATAGACATAATTTTGTTTTTTGGAATCAGCAAATCAATTTCCTTTAGAATCTCCTCTTTTACTCTCTCTCTCTCTCTCTCTCTCTCTCTCCAAAACAGACCACTTTTGTCTCCACAAGTGGGTGGGTGGATGCATCTCACAGCATCTAGAAGTTGACTTCAATGACTGGTGAAGCACATATAGCGACAGCACAGATAGTGCATCAGTTCACCAGTATGAAGCCTGCGCAATGAGAAATGGGAAGCACCTGACGAAGTTTGAACAGGGAATGATTTGTTGCACTAGGAAAGTGGGGGCCAGCACCTCAGCAACCACAGGCATTGTTAGCCATTTGGGAGCCACCATAGTGAAAGTGTGGTGGGAATGGCCTGAAGAAGAATACTCAGCCACCCAGCATGCCAGGACAGGGAGGCCACCACTGGTTGACAGCTGAGGTAAATGGCAGTTGGCATGTGCTGTCTGGGACAACAGACAGCTGATTGTCTTCATTTAACAGCAGACTACAAGCAGGGTGCACAGAAAAACATTTCTGAGCACACCATTCAGCAGACACTCTTGCAGATAGACCTACAGAGCAAGCAACTTGTTCATGTGTCCATGTTGACAAACTGTCATCAACACCTCAACATGCGGTGGGCAGGAAGCATCATTCCTGGGCATGGGACAATTGCAAAAGAATTGCCTGGTCTGCTGAATTGGGGTTCCAGCTTCATACTGATGGACAAGTGCATATTCAACAGTGAGCAGTGAACAGCTGCAGTCAGACTGCATGGCTGGACAAAAACAGGCTGGCAGCAGTGGTATCATGGTTAGGGTGTTTCATTACTGCCCCCCCCTTCATTCCCATTGAATACACCCTCACTGCCAGATCCTATCACGTTCGCAGCAAGCGTTTCACTGTGCAGTTGTATGTTTTTTTGTGCTTCTGTTCAGTGAATCGTTTAAAGGGTTAATCTCAATGTCTTGTCAAGTTTTTGGTATCCAGCAACTCAGTTTCTGGCATACTTGTTCCTGAAGCAAGTTGTTTTTACTAAATGATCTGGTAAACAACTTTATTTTAAATTTAAAAACTTGAATTTCACATCCTGATTTGTACAGCCAAGCCCTTCATTGCATAATAGCCAGCGGAATGCTATACAGCACAAGGTCATCCTGACCCATTCACCATTGTGTCACCTCCCCTTAATCAGGTCAATTGGCAGGGATCCGTTTACGTTATCTCAGTGCTGTGGAGAAAGATTACCCGCTGAGGCGCTTAAATCCGAATTACAACTGAATGCCAAACTAAGTTCTCATACAGTAGGAAGTGCTTTTATTGCCTGGCAGAGGAACACTTTAGAAATAAAGAACTTGAGAATTTACATAGAATTTACAATAATTTTTCTAAAAAAAAATTTTGCAGAGGCCTTCTGCCACAATGGAAATTTCTTTAAATTACATTATTTGTGTCTACTGTTTTGGTTATTCTACATAGTACCATGGATACACAATACATCTTTGCCTCAAGGATTTTCAGTTATGAATTAGGAGTTCTGATGCTGCATCAGAACGTAATGCCAAGTTGGTCACTGAACAAGGAAAAAGCATCCTAAGGTTCCTTTGGACTCTGAATTTGAAAGTAAAGCCAAGATGGCTTCTGAAAGTACAAATAAACCCTCTGAGAAAAGAGGAATCAAGGAGTCCATTGATGTTGCTCCTGAACAATCGGCCTAGTTGGCTAGTGAGCATTCCACCAAAGCTATGGGCAAAAAATGCTCTAAATTTGTTATTTCTCAATGTGACAAGGAGCCTGCACGTGAGGAAAAGTTATTAACTCTATGCCAGACACCAGTAGTTCCAGTCAGGAGAAGCAACCTGATAAGAGTATGGACACTAATCAAGTCACAACTGGTACAGTGCAGAATGCTTCCTTTACAGAGGGCCTGAACCTAAATGATTCCCTTGATGCTAATACAGTATACACCACCTTGACAAAAATTAAGAGAGCTTTGGAGGAGTTTCTTGCTGCTGATTCCAGCAAACTAACAGAAAATGCTGCAAACTATATTCAAGGACTATGGTCTGACCTAGAGTCAGTTACAACAGCACTTATAATTGAAAATGATGAAAGTGAGATCATCAGAACTACAAATAAGGGCTGAACTTTTTGACAACTTGTTTAAAGAAAAACCTAAAAAAGGTTCTTTTGCCAATATGGTTAGGGGCTTTGCCAGTTCTGGACATGGTGAGATAGCCCACCTGAAACCCAACATTTGTCACAAGTTAAGAAGACTCAGCTTCGTCTGCTTTAAAGATTACCTTTGGATACCCAAACTGTAAATGTTAGTAACCCAAACAACATTATAATTATGAGACCATCATCTGACTGTAGTCTTTCTTTCAGTCAGGAAATTCAGAACACAGTAACTGCAATGATTAAAAAAAGAGCATCATAACATAAAAATAAATAGTATTAGATTGCTTAGAAACAAAGGCCTCTTAGTCGAAACAACTAGGCCAGATGATGCCATAGTTATTAGTAATTCAGCTATCTTCTCTGGAGCAGGTCTAAATATGGAAAACCTTGGATCCAAAACCCCATGGTTCTAATATATGGTATAACCAAAGAATACACCAAAGAAGACATTTTAGAGGATTTGTTTCTTAAAAATTTCAAAGGCTTTGGGATCAACCAAGATGAGGTGACTCAAGGAACAATATTTCGCTTTAGCTCAGACAGGAAATCATGTGATTAACTGGGTCATTGGTTTTACACCCAAGCTGATGAAGTTTCTAATGCACAATGACTATATTTATTTAGGGTTTACATCCCATAAGTTCTGTTTTATGGTGGTCACAAGATGCTTTTGCTGCTTGGTGTATGGTCACTCAGCACAAAATTGCACCCACAAAACAGTCTCTTGTGGCCACTGTGCTAATGGCAGCCACATATTCACCGAATGGACACATAAGGAAGATCCACCTAAATGTGTGAACTTTAAAATAAAAAACAGGGATTATCAGTACACCATTCAAGACAGCCACTGTCCGGATTATGTGAAAGCAATTGATATGGTCGAAAAGCGCACAGGAATCCAATCTTAAGTAACATCACCTTTGAGGGCATCAAAATTCTTCAGATAAACAGTCAGCGCTCCAGAGTGGCAATGGATGAGGTTAGAATAACAGCATTTGAAAATAATTTTGATATTATCTGCATACAGGAACCCTTTTATTCTTTGCAGGTAGGGGACCTGCATATTGTCTTTGGTTTGAAACCATGACATCAATATAATGATTCCCAGCCACAGGACCTCAGACGCTTTTCAATGAATAACACTAAATGGAACAAATTCAAAGATTATCTTTTCACCATTTTCACTGCAGATGTTATAAACAGCTATGATGGCACGGGAATTTACAAATTTCGTCCAGACCCACATGTTTCTGCAATGGAGTACTCAGCCAAAAGAAAGCAGACCAGACGAACTTCTGTTCCTTGGTGGTCTTCAGACTTAAGTAACCTGCAAAAGCAAGTACAACAGGCTAGAAAAGAATTCCAGCAACATAGGCATCTTTTGGCAGATGATGTCAGAACTTATTAGGAAACTTATAGCAACCTCGGGAAAAACTATCAGAAGGCAATAGCCAACTCCAAAGAAACATGTTGGCAAAATTTCGTTACAGAAGTTGGAAACACAGAACCGTGGGGTTTGGTTTACCGTATCTCAAGGAACAAAATGGTTTGCGGGGATGTTTATAACAAAGTTAAAGTAAATGGACAAGAGATTCAAGACTGGATGTCTATGGTGGAGACCATAATTAACAAACTATTCCCCAAAGATATATCGGATCTAGATTCACCTGAATAAACGCAAATACGTCAAAGTAATAAAACTTCTGTAGGACCAGCAGTCATCGAACCCTTTACACTCCTGGACTTGGGTTCTGTAGGGGCAAGCTCAATGGTAAGAAATGTCCAGGTATTGACCTAATTGAGAATACAGTCATAATTAAATTATTTGAAGTTTATCCACAAATTCTTTTAAATTTGATGAATAACTGTTTACTCTAGGGCATATTCCCACATCAGTGGAAAATAACTCTCCTAAAAATACTGCATAAGCTTGGAAATCAACATCAGACCCTCGGGCCTACAGACCTATTTCGCTTTTAGCCAACCTGGGGAAGTTGTTTGAGTGAATGTTAGTTCCCAGAATCCAGAAAATGTTAGAAGAAAATTAATTATGTTCAGAAGCACAATATGGCTTCAAGACAGGGCGGTCGACTGAAGATGCTATAAATCTTCTGACCAACTATGTCTCCTACTCACCTGCTAAATATGTACTTGCTGTGTTTGTGGACTCTGAGGGTGTGTTTGACACTTTATGGCGGAAAAGTGCCCTCATGTCCTTGAGATCCGCAAACTGAGAGGCATACATCTATAGTGCCTTGCGATTGTACTTTAGTGATAGATATATCAAGGTTGTGGCTAAACATCTTACATACCAGGCTCAGGTTTCCAGAGGATGCCCCCAAGGGTCGGTGTTGGGGGCCCTCCTCTGGAACGCTGTACTAGATCAATGGTTAATGAGGGTACATGATGGTATCAACAAGATTGCTTATGCCGATGACTTAGTGATCGTTCTTGATGGATGCTCAAGGAGAATAACTGAAGAAAAAATACAGCCTGTCTTGGATGATTTGATGGCATGGGCTACAGTTAACAAATTGAGAATATCCCCCAGCAAAACCACTTCCATGACTTTCAAGAACCAGTTTAACTATAACAGACCTCCAAGACTCCGACTAAATAATATCCAAATCCCCTATGTATCCCAAAATAAATACTTAGGTATCATCTTAGATGATAAACTCATCTAAGGTGATATCTAAGTTTTCTGCCTCATGTGATAAAACTCAGGGACAAAACCCATAATTTCACAGCCTCTGTCATTAGGATCTCCAAAAAAGACTGGGGATTATCAAAGAAAACATTGTTCCTTTAGTACAAAACCATATTCTTGCTTATTATATCATACATAGCAAGTGTTTGATACCAAAAAGTATCAAAGTAAAAGTGAAACAGAAACTTATCTCCACACACAGGTCCATTCTTCTGACAATCAATAATATTCCCAGGACAGTTTCAAACAATGCACTCCAAATACTTGGCAGTAAGATCCCTGTAGATTTTATACATTGCTTTCCAGGACTTACTACCTGAAAAAAGGACAGTCTAAGACATTGCTTGGAATTACAACTGATCCAGCCAATAACTTCAAAAGTGAGAAGAAAAGGATTTATTTTATTATTTTTTATTTTTTTGGAAGGGACTTACTGGTGTCTGGCAAAAATGATGAGATGAGAGTGACTTTGGGCAAGTAACAAGAAAGTACATCACGCAAGTGGAATTCTCAACAACCCCTGGAGTTATTTCATGGTTTAGGCCTTCTTATCTGCTAACAGGGCATGGGTCCCTCTGGGCTAAATTATTTGAGCACAGTCTGGAGCCTGACCCATATTACACATATGGAGAAAATGAAACTTGGATTCACGTCCTTCTGAACTGTCCATTGTACTCACAACCTAGAGCAAATTTAATGACTGTGGTTCCAAACTTATTGGAAAACAATGTAAATATTCTAGTTGAAGACCGTGATAATTTTACTGCACCACAAACCTACTCAAGAACTGCTTTTGCACTGAGAACTGAGCTAAGGACTTCAGCTTATCCTGGAAATTGACTTCACAAGGATCAAATAGAAGAAAGAGGCAATTTTTGAACTATAAATCATCAACCGTGACTTCTAGCCACATTATATCTTTAAAACTTAGTTGATTGTATTTAATTTAATTATATATTGTTTTCTTGTTCTCAGAAACTCTGAGCTTTGTATATAAAAAAAAAAAAAAAAAAATTGCTTCTCAGTAGTACTAAGTTTAATTGTGGAGGGTTTCTCCACTGGTACAAAATTTTTATTTATTTTTTCTTGCTCCCAGATCAGGGCAACCTAGGGGCAAGATTGCTGGCACCCACTGGTATTGCAATACAGGTGGGTACAGGACTTGTGCAATTCAGCACAATCAGCTGCCTGGTGCTGGCTGCTCCCTAGTAGCGAAGTGACCTGATAGTAACACTTTTTTGGGCTACTTTCATAGAGGTTCTACGCCATAAAAGAGAACTAGGTGGAGATGGGCTTTTGCCTAGGAGCCACCCTTGATACCAGGACACACGCGCACAATGCACCAGGAAGTCACATGTAACACGACATATATGTATAACGAGACTGTAAATGTATATAGAATTGTATATAAATGAATGTATATAAAATTGTGTTTAAATAAAAGGAAAAAATGCCAGATCCTACCACAGCATTGTTTTGGACCAAATTTTGCCCTACGTGGTAACTGTATATCCAGATGGTACTGGACACTTTCAACAAGACAACATCCCATGTCACAAGGCTCACATTGTGTAGGAATGGTCAAAGATCATGTCCAAGCATTTTGTGTGTTCCCTGGCTGCCAAATTCCACATCAATCTCATAAATTCTGCTAAAGGAAATATAAGCCAAATGAGACATGCTGTGTTCATATCTTGAACTGCCTTTGTACATTTATTGGAAAACCAAGTTTTAGATCAGTGTCACACAAATAGTTTTGGCCCTGGATCCCCCCCCACCTGCTGATTCTACAAAATAAAATACCATTTGTTTCACTGTGTTCAATAATGTGCAATAAAGCGAAATATGGTTCCTAAACTTAATTGTGAAATAGTGCTTTGAACAAAAAGCAACACTAAAACAAATTGTCTTCTAGAAAGTGAATTGAACAGAATTATGAATTCCAAATTGAAACTGAACTGAATAGAGTCATGAATTCCAAAGTGGACTGAATAGAATCATGAACTACAGATAAAAATTGACCCAAATCTTGAAGCTTCACAGAATCATATTTACAAACTAAAATTCATTCAATCAGGAACATACACAAATGAAATAAAGAAAAGCATTTTCAATTATATTAAACAAAACTAAACTTCTCTAAGGTCAAAGTTGGCTGTACACTAGGGTACAAGGTCTTATGAGATCAGCCCTGTATATAGCACAATAACAAAAACAGTTAACTGTTGGGGTGGCCCACTATTAATTGTTATGCTGGTATACTGGCTGCATAAAATGGTTAAATGCAGTTAAACTCTTTTAGCAGAGTAGAAACCAAAATTTATATTTTTACGTCATTCTTAATGATCAAAGTATGGGTTTTCCATAATTATCTGAGTGCAGTTGCTGAAGCCCAAAACTGTGATCTCCTTATCCATTTGCACATTCAAATACATTTCTCTGTATTATTTTAGATATAGGTGTGGTCATTAAATAATGAGACTGCACATGGTTCAAAAAACAGTTCCCACTCCTGGTAACTGTGGTCATGATATCCCCTTGTAGTTGTGTGGCAAAGCTTGGGCCAATATGTTGACTAACTGTAAAGTTATAATGCCTTTGTGTAATTCATGGTTTTGAATGACTGCTGTGACAATGCTAGATGGAAAAATTGGGCAACATCAAAACATCAAATTTTTAATAAAATTGAAGAAAACTTCTACTGAAATGTTCTATTTACTAGGTGAGGTATATGGGAATACCTTACCAAGAGCACACATTTTTAAATGAAATTAAACATTTTCATCATGAAGAAAAGAGGTGGAAAATGATGAATGACCTGACCATTGTAAGAATGACTGTAACTTGAGCATCAGAATAATAATGAAAGCAATATTTACCAGCTAAGAAAACAGTGAGGCAAATTTTAACAAGTGATCAAAACATGAGAAAGGTCTGCATTGTTGGTTTGGTTTTTTTTTTTTTTTTTTTTTTAGGAGCATTAGTAACTAAGGCTGTATTGCTCCGGGAATATGCGGTGGTCATTCCCTTACCTTTCCGCATTCTCTGTATTTGAGGATGATGGGCTCGAACCCCGGTCTAATCAAGAAGCGTGTGCTATGCACTGTTGCTCCTTCCCACCTGGCTACGGAGGAGCCAGAAAGGTCTGCATCAAAATGGTGCTATAAAATTTGAATGAAGATCAAAAATGAAACATACGTGCACTAAAACTTTGTAGAAACTGGAAGAAGATACTAACTTTTTAAGTAAGGTAGTCACCTGTGATGAAACTACTTGGCTCTTCTAATACAACCCAGAAGCCAAAGGCCAATCAATGCAATAGAAAACACTTCTCTCTCCAAAACCAAAGATTGCACAAATATTAAAATCAATTGTTTTCTTCGGTGTAAAAAGAGAGATCATGATAGTACAAAACACCTACTCAAACAGTAAATCCGTGGTATAACACTTAGCTGTTGTCCAAGTTGAGAGAGAGAATTAAAAAAAAAAAAAAAAAAAAAAACACTGGAATTTAAGAAAATGATAGTGGGACAAAAGTTGGATTCTGCATAAAGATAATGTACCTGCACTTATGTAATAACAATTTAGCAGTTTCTGGTCAAAAAAAAACAAGATCCTGTTTCTTATTCTCCTGATTTCCTCTGTTCAACTTTTGTCTATTTCTGAAGCCAAAACATTTGCTCGGAAGAAACCATTTCCAGTCAATTCAGGACAACCACAAAAAAAAAAAGTAGAGTTTCTTCAAAGAAATTACAAAAAATGAGGCATGGCAAGGACATGTGAAACACTGTGTAGTTGCTACGGAAAACTACTTCAAAGTAATTAATAAATTTTTCAATAAAGCACTTTTATGATATTAGTCTTCTTATTTAATGCCACATCTTGTATATGCATATGCAAACACACATTTAAAATAATATTTTAGATGTATATGGAGTGGCCATTTTATCAGATATACCTAATAGCAAGTAGGTCCCCTTTAGCAGAAGAGTCAGGATTCGTCATGGATTGGACTTAAAAGTATCTAAAGTGTGCCATGGGGATGCTGGTACATGTTGACTCAATTGCTTCCTACAGTTATTATAAATTGGATGGTGGTTGATATTTGTTCCAAACAGCTCATTCCACCTCAACTCACAAGTGCTCACTTGGAATGAGATCTAGTAACTGAGTCCACTACGGTAGGCTGAATTCACTTTCATGTTCCTGGATCAGTTCTGTCCAATTCTGGACTTGTGATATGGTGCATTAACTTGGTGGAAGAACCCATTTGAAGATGGATACACTGCAGCCATGAAGAGATATGCCTGGAGAGACAAATGCAAAGTATTGCAAAACATATGGGCAGCAGTAACCCCAGAGTAACGTACCAACTGTATGGTACTACACCCAGAGTAGTGGAGAATAAAAAAGACCTGGGAGTAATTGTGCAGTCAGATATCAAGTTTTCTGAGGTGCAGACAGGCTGCTGGAGCAGCTTATGGGGCCTTGTCAATAATATACAGGAATTTTACTACCAAGGATAAGGAGGTGATTATCCTTTTGTATAAGGCAAAGCAAAGTGAGGTGATCTGACTGAGATGTATAAGGCCCTGAATTGTTTGAGCAAGCTCAATGCAGATGGGATTTTTCCTCTTGCTCAGATTACAAACCTTAAGGGTGCATAAACTGAAATTGATGAAAGACAGTTGTCTGAATGATGTGTGGAAATTTGCTTTTCCACACAGCATAGCCAATGGGTAACTGATTGCTGGAAAAACTTCCATCTGTTGTTGTGGAAGTTGATAGCTTAAATAAATTCAAGGAAGAACTGGACAAACTTTTGGAGCAAATGGATGCGTGAAATGGGAAGGGGTTTTTTTTTTTTTTTTTTTTTGGCTGATGGTGTATAAGCTTGCTTTCTTGCATCATATGTCTCTACTAATGCTAATTTCTAAATAACCTATGCATTCAAATGTTGCTCCACTGGTACCAAGGGGCTCACAATATGCACCACAATAACATGCTCCACCAGCTTACTAGTCCAGTCTGCATCACTAACACCTGGCAAGGTGAGCCATGGATTCATACTATTTTCACTATAATTTGGTCTTTCCATCAGCATGAAACTGTGAACTGATAGACCAGGAAATGTTTTTCCAATCATCCACTGTACAGTGTTCATGTTCTTGAGCCCATTGTAACTGTACTTTCTTCTTTTTTGTTGAGGAGTGGAATCAGATTTGGTCATCAGTTCAATACCCCATCCATGACAAGGTATGATGAGTTGCACGTTCTGAAATGACACTGGTTTACTGGAATATTATTTGACTGACTGTAGCCTTTCTGTTATCCTGCATGAGTTTTGTCAGGCTCCACTGGACTGTCACAGCAACAAACTGCTTCCAACCACAGGATCACTGTTGACTGGATGTTATTTGAATATGGAATAACTGGATGTTATTCAGCAATAGTCCCAAGACAGTCTTATGTCTGAGAAGGTTGCAGTTTCTGAGATACTCATGCAGATGTTTTGGCAGAACTACCATAATATGTTCAAAGTCACTTAAATCTTTCATCTTGTCTATTTTCACAACGAATTGTGCAAATACAGCATTCATACATATTTGCCCACCTGCTTATATTGTATGGGATGTGTTACTGAACAAGTAACACATCCCATAAAACCGTTTCATGAAAAGAATAGTTATATCTAATAAAGTGGCAACTAAGTGAATATTTGAGTTATGAAGACTACCGACTTCATAAGTTGTAACATAGGATAATGAATTTTCAATAATTCACACTAGCGCTACATTCTTTTGATTTTTTTATTTTCAAGCATAAAATGAGAATCATGGCTTCATTTTGTGCTTGTGGCTGCAACCTGCACCTGAATATCCATATATAAAATAATCCCTAATATCAGAGTTAAAATCACTGACTTAATTATGAAATTGTTTTATAAACTAGTCTCACTGTGTATGTACAGTTTTGCTGGGTTGTCAGTTGTTATACCACCGGATACCAACCCACTCACCAAAGAAGGGACAAATAGCTCTGAAATGGCTGTTCTAGGTGGTGGTATCCATTGAAATAAGTAATAATAATATTCTCTATTGGGAAAGCATTACTTATTTGAAGTATAAGCAAATGGGCAACTCGTGAAGGCATTCACAATACAAGATTTAATGAAACAATGCTATGTAATTAACTTCGGTAAATGATGCATTGCACTAACTTGTATGTCTATAATTTTTCCATAGTCTAAGGTGTTTAGCCCTAAAATTTTGAGTAATTTTGCTTAATTTTAATTTTGTGAAATCAGTTTCATGAAACTTCACTGCAGAGCCTAGTGTTTCAGTGTAAACTGGCCTTTAAAAAAAACCATCAATTGCAATTGTAATTAAATGTAGTCAGCGTAAACTGACATAGTTTCCCAAAGAGGTATGTTTCCTGAAATTAAATTTTCACTATGATATAAAATTAAATAATAACTGCATAAGATGAATATTTAATTAAAAAATATAATTTTTTAATTTAATTTAAAATAAAAAAAAATCTCCCTTTCAAATTTATATGATGCACAATGCCATTAACAGTTTGAATAAAAGCAGATATATATATATATATATATCATGGAATCTGATTAACACAGAAATATATTGCTTCCCAAACCAGCAGTATATTTCCTAATGCTATTTATAATTTATGATGTATATAAATTACAACAGTTGATGGATTGGCATGTAATGAATTTCTAGAGTACTGGGATATTTTTTATTATTATTTTTTTTAATTTTCATTTTTGTTTTCACTTTTTGTAAAATTTTACAAAATAATTACAACCACTAACATGAAAATTTACAATGCCAGATTTCTAAGAATTCAGATTTATGAGGTTTTACTGTATACAGTATCTTAATCATTTTGAAAATAAGCATATAATTAGTACTTTGCATATTATATTGCAGTGGTTTTCAACCGGAGTGTTGCAGAACCTTAGGGTGCCACAACAACATTCCAGGGCTGTTTAAATTAATTAAACTTATTTTTTTTTAAATGTTATATATTTATTTCGTTATAAAAAAGTGTACGGTATCTTTTTAATTTTGTGGTGATCTGTAATTGATGTTTATTTAGTACCTCTATATAAAGAATAAAATTATTATATATATATAATTTGTATTATGAATTGTAATTTTGTTTATAGTTATTATTTATAGTTTTGTTTATAGTTTATTATTTTAATAACTATCATATAACATATTTTTTTAATATTAGATATATACAGGTAACCCTCGTATAACACGGTAGTTAGGTTCCTATAAAATGTCGTGTTGTGCGAAACCGTGTTATACGGGAAAAGAAAAAGTACAAAAAGGGGGCTACGTTCCAAAAGCTAACAAAAAACACCATTCTAGATTTCGTATCTTCTACTCTCTTTAAAAAATCAGTAATCTGGTTTTGTTTGCTTTTGCTTGATAAATCATTTTGAATTTCATCGTATGGAACTAAGCATGTTTGAAGCTCCCTTTTGAACTTTGGGCTCCTTGCATTCAAGAATCTGCATTCACAAAGTAATATTCTGATTGCTCGGCTAACCTTATGCCTTCCTGTATGCTTTTTAGTGTAAAATTTGGAAGTTTAGAATTTTTATCTATGCTTTCATCCTCTGAATTGATTTGGCTTTATCTCTGATGCCATTTTCAAAAACTTGCTTCACCAGCCTCTTTTTTCTATCAGTAATTCTTGAATGTCTTCAGTAATCGTATCTTTTTTTATTTTTTTAGGAGCATCGGCAACTAAGGCCATGTTGCTCTGTGTATAACATCTATAAATTGCGTGTGTCCTGAGGTCGATTTTCTGTTTTGATGGGCAAAAAACCAGAGTTTCTGGGAGAAAAAACTACCCTCGCCTGAGCCCGACTAACTCAGCCATGTTGTGAAAAGGACCCATAAAAATTCCTCCCATCATCAATGGGATTCAAACTCAGGTCTTTTCCACCCGGTGTGGGGAAGAAGGTGATTCTATCAACTGTGCTACCCACGATGGCTTCAGTAGTCATATCATCAAAACCTTCCCCTCCTACTGACGTAGCAAGTTCTACTATCACACCGATTCCATTTTCTGCCAGTTAGACCATATTTCCTGAATGAACTGACTCTGGCCATACATTTTTCCACATGCATTTAACGCTGATGGTTTTACTTCTTTGAACAATAAAGTTATGATTCTGATACAGTCCACAATTGAAGAATGTTTCCATGCCTCCATTACTTCAATAGATTTGGAATCAATTTTTTCCAAAATCCATTGTAACAATTTTCTGATGTAATGAGTTTTAAAGGTGGATATAATGCTTTGATCTCATGGCTGAATAAAAGAAGTTGTATTAACCTAGTACAACTGCAGTGGTAGAAACATAACTTCAACGTTTGGATGACTTAAATCTTTTGGACAGCTTGGTGCTATCCAATAGTAATAAAACTTTGAAATCTAGATTTTTCTACAAGTTTAATAGCACAGAACATAACACAGAGATTTCCCAAGAAAATAAAGTACAGGGATTTCTGAATTTTTTTTTGACTAGCGAGTCAACAACAGCAGGGATTCAAAAAAAGTGGAAATTTTGAAAAATTACATCCAACATAATTCAGGGTTTTCCCCACACAAAAGCTTAAATTACCCTGTTATGCGAGGTTTGCTGAAATTCTCTAACCATATTATTATATAAGTACTGTGTTGTGTAAGGATTGCTGCAATTTATCAATCGTGTTAGAGTGAAACCGTGTTGTAGAAGTACCATGTTATACAGGGATTACCTGTATATATATACACAGAGAGAAAGAATCGGATCTAACAGGCAGAAAATTGAGTAGGGGTGCCACAAAATAAAATAAATTACTTAGAGGTGCCATTATTAAAAAAAGGTCGAAAACTACTGTTATAATTTAATATTGCTAATACTGTTAATATACAAATATATTAAATTCTTGCACTAATGCATGTCATATCTTATTCATTACACTTAGAATTGTTATTAGTAGAGTTGCCTCGAGTATCAGTGAAAGTCCATTACTGTTTTAAATATTTATTAACATAAATACTGAAAACAATCAAGGTATACTACTTCAACAACACCTAGAAAAATTAGGCAGATGGTCTGAGAAGCAGTAACTGAAGTTTAACATTGATAAATGAATGGTACTGAATATGGGCAGCTATTCATTCACCACTAGCTTGGGAGTGTGCAGCTGGGTGCTTGCACACTCAGGGTAGTGGTGAACGAAAAGACCTAGGGGTAGTTGTATGTCTGACATGTAATTCTCTAAGCAGTGTAGCAAACTAAATAGAGGAATTTTTCCAGCAGGGATAAGAATATGCTTATCCTCTAGTATCAGGGAAGGCCACAACTTGAGTACCACATACAAGTCTGGAAGTATGTTGATCACTTGCAGTGAAGGGGAAACAAAATTAATGAGAGTAACAAAAGGCTCTCACCAAGGTTTCATTTCTGCAAATTTCAGAACCACAAAACCTGACAGAAGGTAAGCAGGCTGGTTTGAGCAGGCTCAATGACGATGGGATTCTTCAGCTTGCTCAGATTAGGAACCTGAGGGGGCACAGATTCAAATTGAGGAAAGACAGTTGCAGAATAGGTGTGCAAAGTTTGCCTTTAGTCAGTGGGTAGTAATTGCTGGAACAAACTTCCATTTGTTGTTGTTGAAGTTGACAGCTTAAATAAATTTAAGGCTGAACTAGACAAACATTATTTGCAGTAACCGGATGGGTGAAATGGGAAGGGATTTTTTTTTGGCTGATACTGTATAAGCTTGCTTTCTTGTGTCATATGCCTCAAATAATGCTACTGCTAAAGTGTTTAAGAATTTAAACGATAAAGTTAAAGTAAATTAAATGTTGATGGCATCTTTACTCTTTCTTGGAGGGCACACATTAGGTGACATAAATTTAAATTGAAAAAGGGTGGCTGGGAAGATTTGTGAAAATTTGATTTCAGCCATAGAGTAATTGACTGTTGGAACAAACAATACCATCTAGTGTTGTGGAAGTGGGTAATCTGAATAAATTTAAGGAAGGATTTACAGAAATTATTAGAGGGGAAGTACAGATGAGGTGAATAGTTTTTTTTTTTTTGACTGATAATGCTTGCTTCCTTATATAATTTGTAATTACTAATACTAATCATAGTTCTCATTTAACCATCTTATACATGTGTGAGTCATGGAATATGCACACACTTCATTTTTGTGCATGCTACACTATACATCTTTGAGCATGTTAATTCTTTCTATTTAGATTTCTATTAGGTATGCCAGAACATGCCAAGAATTATTTGCCACATGGCCCAGCAATCAAATTGCACCTGATTGACTGCTATGCTATCAATATCTCTTGTTAATGATGGTATGCAGCAATTTTCCTATTATTTACTCAGCAGTCTATTTTTACCATGTGGTTCTTGGTTTCTCACGTGATGTTATACATATTATATTTTATACTGAATAATATATGGAAAGAGATTGCTTCAGTGCCATTCAATTTCATGCATTTTTTTAACTCTTCTACTTTCCTTTTATTACTTTCTTCCTTCTACATTACTAATTATTTCTATACTGCATATACAATCATAATACCTTAATTTACAATTTAAGATTCCCAAAGTACTTATATACAAAGAATAAAATCAAGCCTATAATAAACAGAATAATGGTGGAAGTTTATTTTATGTTCACTATTTCAGTTTCCTGTTTTAATAAAAATTATATTGCTTTTGTTGTTTACTGTTTATTACTTCAGTGTTAAAATATCCATATTTCTACTCTATATGAGAGAGAGAGAGAGTGAGAGAGACTGCCTGCCTGTTGAGTAGGTTAAGTCAAATGAAATTACAATAAAATAATTCCACAAGTATCCTTAGCTCCAAAAAGTCTGAGAAACAGTGGCATTGCAAACTCTTCTGAGCCCAAGTGCAAAATTTGATTTTGGGGCTCCTTATCATTAATTTCATCAATTCAATATAAGAACTGATGAAATTCAGTTCTTATATTGAAATTCACAAGGACTCCAAATTTCATGGCATTTGGAGTCCTTGGTGAATTGCACTGGCTCGATACACATGCTACTGCACTGCTGAGAAACACAATGATTCCCATCATTCCTCTTTGAAACCTTACAGTATTCTACTAGTGTAGCCTTGGGTGATGGAAAACATCACTTAGTGTGTATGAAATCTTATATGTTAATACAAAATGTTATGTATAACTAATGCTATGCTAGTTAATGATCAAAATTATACTGATTTGTATATAATAGTCCTAATTTTTTGAACAGAAAGACATTATATAGGGTAGTCCATAAGTAAGGAAACTATTTTGAATAGTAGCTGATGTAAATATGTATGTTACTTGAAAAATAACTTTTTTTTTTTTTTTTTTTTATTGTTTCAGAATTTTTAAATATGGAAAATACTACGAGACTTACAATGAAGGAGAGGATTGAAATTGTCAAGTGGCATGCAAAATATCAAAATGCTGTAGAAGAATGCCAGTTCAAGAAGTATTTTTGGACAAACTACCCACAATAAAGACCATAAAAATCTCAAAGAAAGCAAAGTTTAGAACTTTAATTACCTAAGAGAAGCTTAAATACAATCATAATGGAATTTAAATATAAGGTTTATCATCCCCTGTTGCTTCAAAATTTGAATGAGGCTGACCCAGATAGAACATTACAATTTGCCGAACAGTTTTTGGCCACTAGTATCACAAACCCAGACATTGTTTTTTGGGGCTGATGAAGATATATTTAAACTAAATGGAACTATTAACTGCCACAACTGTGTTTATTATTCTCTTATCACAATCCTCATTTATTATTTAACAAGGATTTAAATGCTCTTGGCTTCACAGTCTGGGCTGAAATTTAGACAGATGTCCTCAGAATTTTTTTCTTAGAGGGAACCATGAGAGAAGAAAGTGTGTGAAATCATTTTATTAATGCAGTTCAATTTTTGGTATTTTTATTAATATTTTTTTTTATTTTACATGATGGAGCATTGCTCATTATGCAAAAATTGTTTGGAAATTTTTTGATTAAAAGTTTCTGGATTGATAGATCAGACTGGGGTTCCATTAAATAGCCATTGTGCTACCTGGATTACCATGTGATTACTTTCTGTGGGGATTCTTAAAGGATAAAGTATTTAATAGTATGACTGCTGGAGAGCTTCAGCAGTCAGAGAGTTAGAGAATTTGAGAACATTTCTGAGGAACTGTCTTGCTGTGTGTGTGACTCAAAAGACTACAATTTTGTAAAGACCAAAATGTTGGCCATATTGGTCAGATGTCTAAAATTTTTTGTTTTTTTAAGTTTATGTATGTCTTTTCTACTGTGCTAGCATTAATCAAAATTTAATAATTTATATATTTAAAAAATAAATATTTATTAATAATTTAAATTTTCAAAATTTTGCTGTTTCAGAAAAACATGTCCCTTATTTATGGACCGCCCTGTATATGCTTTATAAAACTAGTATATAAATATTATAAATACTTTACATACTAGTTAAGTCAAAAAAACACAGTAACACTGCTCCACAAACAATCAAAAACGTGTGCATACAGAGAGTGGTGCACACATGCAGTGATCTGCTTACTGCAACCTCGTACCTGTTTTACTTATCAAATAGGTGCACAACTTTAATTAGTTGAACATACTCAGCACCTGCAGTTGTCTTAGTTTTTTGAACTGGTCACTGTGAAGATGACACAGCCTGAGCAGTGGACAAATATCAAGTTCTGTGCTAAACTTGACAAGGTATTTACAGTGGCATTCTCCACCATCTCCATGATGCGGTCAGATGAAAATATCCTTATTTGTGGTGAGCAAAGAACTGGGTTCTCCATCACAATAATGACCCAATGAATCAGTCAGTCAATTCTTGTCAACAAGTATCTGGAGAAATATGGGGTTACTCATTCTTCCAAAATTTCTTTACTCACTAGATCTAGACTCTAAAGAATTTTATTACTCCTTGAAAATGGAAGAAGTAACAAAGAGTTGCATTTCAGGTGAGTCAGTGGAGGAGGTAGTAGTAGTAACTGTAGTGGCATGTGATGCAAGAAAACAAGTGTATGAACTTATGCAGCATCAGCCAAAAAAAAATCACACCATTCCCTCCAAATGCCTGTCCAGTTCCTCCTTAAATTTATTCAACCTATCAACTTCCACAACGACAGATGGAAGTTTGTTCCAGCAATTAACCACCCACTGGCTAAAGGCAAATTTCCGCACATCTATTCTACATCTGTCCTTTCTTAATTTGAATTTATGCCCCCTTAGGTTCAGCGTTCAGAATTCAGCGTGATCAACCCATTCAAGGCCTTATACACCTCAATCAGATCACCGCGCAGTTGCCTAGTCTCCAGCCACTGCAAATTTGCAGAACTTAAGCCTCCCTTGGTAAGAGGATCCCTTCATTCCCCTCACCAATCTTGTTGCCCTTCTCTGTACACGCTCAAGTAAATCTACATCCTTCCTAAAATGAGGCCTCCAGACCTGTACGCAGTACTCAAGGCGTGGCCTGACCATTGCCTTATACAGAGGTCCAATCACCTCCTTTTCCCTGCTAGCAAAATTCCTATATATCATTGACAAAACCCCATGGCCTGCCCTGGCAGCCCGTCTGCTTTGCTCAGAAAACTTTATATCTGACTGTACAATTACTCCTAGGTCTTTTTCATTTTCTACTACCTTAAGTGTAGTACCACACAGTTGGTACATTTCTCTGGGGTTACTTCTACCCATATGCAGTACTTTTCATTTGTCAAGGTTAAACTTCAGTTGCCACTTCTTAGCCCATCTGCCCAAATTATCTATATCCTGTTGCAGTAGCACACTGCCATTGCTGTCATTAACAACCCTGCCAACCTTTGTATGATCTGCAAACTTCGACATTAAGCCTGATAAACCTTCATCAATATCATTGATAAATATACAAAACAACAGTGGACCCAACACCAAACCCTGTGGGACTCCACTAATAACATTAGTCCACAAAGAGCAGCACCCATTGATTACCACCGTCTGTCTTCTCCCACTTAACCATCCTTTTATCCATTGTAGCAACTTACCCTTAATACCATTGTGCTCCAATTTGTACAATAGTCTTCCATGCGCAACAGTGTCAAAAGCTTTCCTGAAATCCAAATATATGATATCAAAATTATTTTTTGCATCCAGTTCCTTTGTAACCACATCATAATATCCTATCAAATTTGTTCATTCAAATAGCTCATTCAAAATGGCGAACTTTGACATAACTTAGTTCAGCAACAAGACTTTCTCTTAACAGACAACAAGACTTTCCCTTAACAAACCCATGCTGTGTCTGAATTATTGCTGCAGTCTTGTCTAGATGATCCTGCAATGCATCTTTAACCAGTGACTCCATTATTTTACCCGGAACAGAAGTTAAACTAACTGGTCTGTAATTACTCGTGTCACCCTTCGATCCCCCTTTGTGAATTGGGGATACATTTGCACATCTCCAGTCCGTGGGAACCTCCCCCTGAGTCCAAGGATTGCTCTCATAATTATGGCTAAGGGTTTGCTTAGTTGCTTTGCCGCCTCCTTTAATATAAATGGATAGATCCCATCCAACCCAGGTGCCTTTCTTATTTTTAACTTCAACAATTTCTCCTCCACTTTGCTCTCAGTTATTACAAAATCATTAAGTATCCTGCTACAATTTGATTAACCTTCTGCCATTTTCAAACCTTAATAATTCCTCATGTGTGAATGTAGATGCAAAATACTCATTCAGTTTGTTTGCTATCTGAGCAGGATCATCAACAGTCGAACCATCGATGTCAAGTGGACCAATCAGATTCATCCCCTTCCTTTTAGAGTTTATATAAGTAAAGAAATCCTTGCTGTTTTTCTTAGCATCTTTTGCCAAGGATTTCTCGTAATCTGCATTCGCCTGCCTAACTTCCTTTGTGACCTGATTACAGACTAGCTTATATATTCCATAGGCTTCTGAGTTGCTTAATAATTTATATGCATCCCATGCATTTTTCTTCTCTGTTACGAGTCTCATAAGTTCATTTGATAACCATTTAGGCCTAAACCTTGAACAATATTTCTTAATAGGTATGAAACTTCTAGTACCATCCACGATTAATTCCTTGAATGCTTCCCACTTAGAATTTACTGTTGGTAACATCGTCAGTTGATCCCACTGTACAGAATTTAAAAACTTTTTGAGACCAGTGTACTCCCCTTTACGGAAGCAATAACCCTTTCCTTTACCCCTGATGGTAATTAAATCTTTAAGTAAATCCCACATCAGTACACTGTGATCACTGCCACCTAGTGGTTCCTTTATCTGCAAATTCTTAATACACGAATGATCACTGCTGATAACCAGATCAATAGTATTGCTCTCTTTGGTTGCCTCTTGAACATGCTGCTGCAGAAAACAATCATCCAATAAATCCACAAAAGTCTGACTAGGTATGTAGGGACATATGCACATTTCAAAACTCTGTGTGGCCTGCTTAAGGAGGCGACACAGAATGGAGTGCAAAACTGTTTCTAATGGTGGTATTGCCATTGGCAGAAGTATATAGTTACTAGAGGTGTTTATTTTGAAGGGCATGTTGCTTAGATCGCAGTATCACTAATTATAACAAATCTGTAATGAAAGTTACATTTTTTTTTTTTATCCAACTAGCAGTAATTAAGTCCTAAATTTAAAGTACAATAAGTGAAAACAGAGATGGACTGTCATTCTGAATTTATCTTAGATGAAGTACAAATAGCTCATTCAAAATGGCCAACTTTGACATAACTTAGTTCAGCAACAAGCAAGAGGCTTTCAGTAGGTATTCTTTTGTCACCATCTATAACCTATCTAGGTTTGTGCCAAAACTAAACTCTCTAAACCAAGGATAGTAAAACTGCTTCTCTGATTCTGAGCTAAAAACGAATTTATTAAAATTCACAATACTGTATACACCCCCCCCCCCCTTTTTTATATAGGCCTTGCCATTAAAATCCTCGGAAATTAGGTGGCAGGGCCTGCCAGAGTACTTAAATAATCTACTGGGTGCCTGACCTGCCTCCTCGTGGCAAAGTGTGGGTAATGGTGGGTTCCAATAGGGGCCCAATGGCTAAATGGTCAGAGAAACAACAGAACATAACACTACACAACATTTCACTCCCCATACACCATTAAATCTCTGACCTTCACAGAGTTCTCTCACGCATACAAAGAATATAACGTGGAGATGGGGGAACCCTTGGTGCTATCAGACAACTAATAGCTCCTGAGGAAGGGGTTGAAGTAAGTTTGGTGGTAATGCATATAACAGTTGGTAATGCATATAATACCTTAAATTTTAATGACCTCATCTTAACCCAGAACATGTTTTAATATCCATAGCTTCAGCATCTTTGTTACAAGATATAATTCAGCCACCATTTGTCACCATATATTTACACAGAATATGCTAATATACCATACTGTACTACCTACATTTTTTTTATCTGAAACTCAAAATCAACTCATGTTTACACAGATGGTACTAACATTTTGTTCAAATCAATAAAAGTATGACAAGTATAATATTCCAAATTTAGTTATCCCATTTAATTAAAGTTTAGTGTCTAAAGTATCCACAGTTCTGACAAGTTCTCCAATTCTCTCATCTTTGGTTATTCCACAAGTTCAACCATTTAAGTTCAACCATTATAAAAGGTTATAAGATTGTAAACATTTACAATGTTATGGTAATTTTAGACAGTTGTTAGAAACCTTAGCTAGCAATGAACTTAAAATGCTTTCCCATACTATATATGCTATATTAAAATATGCTTAAAAGTTTATTCTTATTTACTGAAAAACAATTTCATTGACGAGTCAAAATTAATTTATTAAGGGAAACTTTTGTGATTACATGTTATTAAAAATAACATATAACCACTTAAATTCTTACATGTGATGCACTTCAAAATCTTAAAAATGTTTATTTTATACTTAATAAAATAAGCAGTTTTATTTTCCAAAGAGTGCATATTATGAGAAAAATAAATCTCAAGTTTAGAGATACATGAACATTACTTTTTTGTATATCATGAAAAGGCAAGCTTCAAGTTAAATTCACAATTTCATACCATGCCATGCACCTTTAGTGGCTATTTAAAAATCATCCACAGAAAGAGCAGAAAATAGTATTGGTCAATCAATTTCTGTCACATATCAAAAAATAGGAGTAATAATTTTAATGAGAATTAGCCATGATGAATTGCAAAAAAAAAAAAAGCTCATAATACAGAAATATTACTGATAAAGCTAATAAAAATGGTGAAAATGTTTTTACTTATGAAAGCATAATAAAATATGTTCTTAAAAAAATAAAAAAAACAACAAGATAATATAAAGAAAAGGCAAGCTTTTGAGAGCAGTCAAAATTTTGTGCTATGCACCATTAGTGGTTATTTGGAAAGCCACAGAGAAAACAGCAACAAGTTATTGGTCAGTTAGTTTCTTTCAGGCATAAAACATAAACAACACTGCACTGTTTATCAGACAGAAAAAAAAAAGACATCACATGAAAATAAGTTCAAACCTCCAGCCAGCTGCAGAAAGATATTACTATTCCAAGGAGATATGAAATTCATAATGGATGGGATACTCTCTCTCTCTTACTCCAGCAGCAAAGGAGAGGTTATGTAGGTGTTGATAGTAGGCTTTCATCATAAGAAAGCAGAAAATGTGAGTCAGCAGTTCTGTGGAAGCATTGTAAACATTCTTCAGTATATTATCATCTATTTTTTTACACACTTCATTTTTCTTCATATTAGTTGCATTTTTTGGAATCCAAAAGTTTTTATATATAGCTAGGGGTTTTTCCACTAGAAAATAAAAATGGGCAAACTGATGCACCTATCTTCAATATTAAGAGAAAAAAACAGCTACTTTTGAGCATTACAGAACACACACCACCTTTACATATAAATCACGGAGAGGAAGACACTGTTAAATATGATTTCAAGTGCTTGAATAAATCGATGATATTATATAAATACAGTGGATTCCAGCTATTTGGGCCACCTGTTAATCGGGGCAGCCATTTATTTGGGGCAAATCTTAAAAAAAAGAACCCAATCGAGAAAATAGCCAGGGTTTACTTCGCTTAATTGGGGCAGGAGACCGCAGCACTGGAGATTACCCTACGATTGTCTCCGACTGTACGATGTGGTTTGGTCGGATTTCTGGAGGTCACAACCATAAAACAATAGAAACAAGTAGCAGTCACCTGTTTATTGTGCTTTTCTGTTAGTGCAATCTATCACAAACGGATAGTAAACTCGATCTTATTGAATTTGCGATAATACCGACGGCTGGAATTCTATGGATTATTATGGTGAAATGTGTTTACACTTCCATGGAATCTTCAATCATATAAAAAAAAAAATTAATTTTCAGAATCTTCTCTTCATTCCTATTTTTAAAACTTTATAACTTGTTACTCCGTTTATCGTGTTACTTGCAACTTGTGTGTGCCGTGTTCTTTGTTATTGATTGCTTATCTTTTTACTGTTTTTAATTTTAACCCCAACCCACAAATGTCAGTGAACAGAAATGTCAACTAGTTGGTATGTACATATTACAGTAAGTATTAATTATTCCGATTATCACGTATATTCTTCTGATTTTCATGTATCATTTAATTTTTTAATTGGTAAGGTAATAAAGGGTAAATTTGTGCTTAATATATCTTTACTTTTATAGCCTGTGGATAATATTCCTCCTATTTTCGCTAATTAGAATCGTTGTTTAATAGAATTAAAATTCAATTCACAAATGTGATCACAATGACCGGTGCTTACTACACATCGTATAGTGAACGGTACTTTACTATGGTGACTCCATCTTAACGTGATTTGATTGTACATTGAACCAATTGTAAAGGGGGGGGTTACATTGTATTTTTAACTATTTATGTGAAACTTCGGATAACTGGGGCAGCCGCTTAATTGGGCCAAAATTCACTAGTCCCGATGTGTCCCAAATAACCGGAATCGACTGTATTTTAAACAGTAATTAGGCTGCATTATATTAACTTTACTAAAACATCTAACATGAGTTTACAGGATTTACAAGAAATAAAGGAAAATAAAGTGCAGTTTACATTGATGTAAAAATACACATTCATTTACAAGTTCAATACTTGGGCTAGATATTACTTTCACACATTCATACTTGACAAGATAGGTAAGAAAAGGCACTTGTACAGAAGTCATATAAAATATAAAGAAATTGTACAGAGGATATTTTCTTTTAAGGTTAAATTAATGGTGTAGATTTTTTTTTTTTTTTTTTGGGTTATTATGTAGCCTATCGCTTGTATTGTATGCAGTTCTATATTCTCAAAAAGGATATCACATATTTAATATAGAAAAAAAAAAAAAAAAAAAAAATCAGCCATATTGTGTAGTACTGTATATGTAATGAGTTATTCAGTAGTTCTCCCACACCAAATTATAAAGTCTATCACACTTTTTAACAAAACACATTTATATATCATTTTTAAACAATGTTTATATGCACATTTTAAAGCACACTTTATATAGCATTTCATGTAGTAATACTATAAACAATTATAATCTTAAATTACACTTTGGGAGTGGGGAGATGAACCAAATGAAATACTCCTTCAATACAAATGTATTTCTTCACTTTTGTGTAAAATTAAACACTGACATGCTTTGGTATTACTGTATTAATAGGCACTTGTATCCATATTTAAATTATTTGGCAAATTGTTATTAAAACTTTTGAAATTATAATGTTCTATAAATTCTGATTGTTAATGTATCTGAAACATGTACACATTTTAACAATACAGTAAACCCTTGTTAAATCGGACTAATAGGGTCTGAGAGGTGTCCGTTTTAATGAAAGTCCAGATTATATGAAACACACTTTGTGATGTGGGTAAAGCTTATTTAAACAACATAATGTATGTGGATAACAGTAAAAATATGTTTATTTTACATTAAAAATATGTATGTATGTACAAATTGTATTTACATTAAAAATACAACTGTCAGAACCGCAGCTGGGAACCAGGTTGTTTGTGCAGCGTGAGTCGTGTTTGTTTGTTATTTGGTTTCTAGGAGCATTAGCAACTAAGGCCATATTGCTCCGGGAATATGCGGTGGTCATTCCCTGACCTTTCCGCATCCTCCGTATTTGGTGGTGATGGGCTCGAACCCCGGTCTAATCAAGAAGCATGTGCTACGCACTGCTGCTCCTTCCCACCTGGCTACAGAGGCGCCATAAGTGTGAGTCATCACGGCCCAATGACCTCAGACACAATACATATGACCTTTGAGCCCGAATGTCGCTCAAGCTGTCCGGATTAAGTGACGTACGGATTACCAGGGTCCGGATTAATGAGGGTTTACTGTATCACAAAAGCAATATTCTTTGTGTAAGTCAAATAGTATATAATTATTTGAATATTACTAGATGTCATGAAGTCTGGAAGTGAAATAACAGTTCATCTATAAATAGCTGTACAGCTTGGTTTCTTTTGTATGTGCTTATAAGAATGGTCCAACGTTAGATGAAGTTCTTCAATACACTTGGAGTATTAAAACAAGATTAACTATTAAACTTAGGGCTTAAGTATCTGAAGCAAAAGTTTCAGATTCCATATTAACATCCAAATCAGCATCTAGAAAAATTATTATTTGATATGTAGTTAGGATCAGTATTCTCAAATGGCAAATCTTACAATGTCTCTTCAGGGCAGCACTTCGTAATTGGTGGGCTGTGGCACTTCATGCATACTAACTTACAGGTGCATTCCAACCTGTGGCTTATAGTGTATGAAGATTTTCAAATTTTCTACAAATAAACTTAAGTCTCATGATGGATAATCTTTTGGAAATATTTTCTGTTGTTAACACTACTTAAAACATTAAGCAAAGCAACCTTTTTTATTTTTTGCATTTTTTTTTTTTAATCAAAAAGTGATAATAGTAAAGCAGCTAGTTCATATACAAAATTATTTCTAGTCATGCTCAATTTTACAGTACAGATAATTCTATTAACAACTAGGTTAAAACTACTTCATCTGAGTTTAAAACTAGCATTTACTAGTGACTTCACTCTGTTTGAATACTTTAATTTGATACAGTTGAAGTTTCTTCCTGTAGCACAGAGTTTTCCAAACTGTAGCGTGCACCCCTCTTGTGGGGGTTGCACAAAGCAATGACCTAAATTATTGGATATTATTGAGTACAGCTCCATCATAAAATCATCCCCCTTTTTTTAAATAAACTTCAAATCAAAATTAACAGAAGTGAGATTAGCACAGCGAATTTGTCCTAACTCACAGTGAATGCTGGCAGTGACCATTTAACATGGTATAAGCAAATGAGTTTAAATTTGAATTGGCATATGTTGAATCAAAATGTGGGCATGGTCTGCCACCATCACTGTCAGTTAGCAAAGGCTAACAACACAGACAAGCTGTGTCATTGCTTTGTTTGTTGCCTTTGAATGTGAGTGTGTAAATGTAACGTAAAAAATTCTTTGAGTGGAAGTTAAAAGCACCAGAATAATTGTATTTACAATTATTATAATTGTAATTTACAATTGATATTTCTCAGTGTCAACAGTAAGTACAATTAATAAGCTGGTTTTCAGGAAAAAACAACTTTTTAAAAAGTGAAATAACTTGAGAACAATTATAGATTTTTCAAAATATTTTTAACAATTAAATTTAAATATTTAATTGTCTATAATTTTTTAAAAGTGAAATAGTATCCCTTTTTAATGATATATATATATGTGAAATTATGTAGAGAATATAGAATATGAGGAATAGAAATAGAAAAAGAGTATCAGAACAGATAAATGTCATCAAAATAATGATTGAAAATTACATCAATCTGTATACAACCTTATTTTTTAAACTTAATACCAACTGGATAAATTGGAGAAATTGCATACAACTGGAACAATTTAATAAGAATTTAGAATATAAGTATTAGGGGTGAAAACTATATCCATGAGGCCAAAGGGACAAGTATTTAGGTAACCTAAGTTGGACTTCTTTGTTGTACCCTATAAATAAACACACAGATTATAATAAAATAATAAAATTAAAATGATGATGTAGCTAATTGTTGATATCTAGATACATTGAATATATCACATCAATAAATTAGCTGAGGCTATCTGTTTCTGTTTGTCATTTGCCAGTTTTTCTAGGTTCAAATATACTGAGAATTTACTGCAAATATTCTATCAATTTTGTTTAATTTCTTTAATATACATTAAATTTAGCAGAAAATTGGCAAAATAACCGCTAGCCCGACAGATAGCAGTGAAAATTATTAATAAAAAATAATGGAAGTGAATCAAGAATAATAAAAGTGAGTACCAACTATTAATTAGTGCAATTTATTTATGTAGTGAAAAGGAAAGGCTATTGCCAAATTAAGGTGAAGAGGAAAAAGGATAGTAACAGGCCTCAATCTTCCTCGAATTACTCTAATAGATTTTGAGGTATAAAAATTTAGAGTTAGCAAGCAGAAAGCAAAAACATAGAAACAGCATATTATATAGATACTTGGGATTTACCGGGAGCACAACTGCCCGACCTTTTAGTAAGGATCCTGGTATTACAGTGTGTAGTAATATTTGTTATAAATTAGAAGAAATTTTAGAATACCCAATGTTTCATAAATCCAATAATGAATAGAAAAATTACTTGATATGATAGAAGTTTTATGAATAAGATCAAAATATAGAAACTCTTTAGGAAATTATAAGAATAAATCCACATTTATTGAAATAGCAGATCAAATAGTAAATCAAAATTAGTTTTCTGTAAAAATAGAAATTAAATAAATAGAAAATGAACTATACCTTCTTGCTGTGGACAACATAGCTAAAAGGATTTATAATGCAGTTTGCTGCCTTATATATAATGAAGAAAGACTGCAGTGCCCTCTCACTTTTGGTTATTATGTGAACAATTAAATATTTAATTAATTTAATAACTGAAATGTGAAAAAATGAAATAATTAAAATAAAAGTATTAATTGAACTACCTACAATGTCAGAAAAAGGCAGAAAACAGTTGAATTAGAAATAAAAAATTTGAAACCTAAACAAGTATTAGAAATTATATAAATATAAGAAGATGTAGTATGATTATGCAGTAAGATAAGATAAGACAAGGAAAGATAGCAGTGCCCTCTTATTATTGGTTACCTAAGACCAACTTAAATAAATAAACAATTATACCCATGGAAGATAATGATAGAAAATTGCTGGATTTGGTATAAAATAAAAATGTTGGAAAATTAATAGCAGACAATAGTATATATCAGATGTGCAATGCAGAAAACAACTGAAAATGGCTGTTATATTTTAGCTCACTTTAAAAGAAATTAGTTCGTACCCTAACATGAGTGAATAATGCTAAATAATTCAAAAATCAACTACTGCCCCTAGAATAAATATAGGTACAACCTTTCTATAGTGTAAGCTATATGTAATATGCTCCAAGGGAAGTGCCTATTATATAACTATTCTGTATAGCTATGCTCTCAGAATAACCTTAGCAAGAACAGCGAGAATTAATTTTATTTTTTATTTAATTCAGCTATAACTAATTTAGGGTTAATATTTTCGTGCCATTTATTAATTGCTATAATTATAGCCTTGTTAAGATATTTTGCTATGAACTTTTCTGGGAATTCATTCCTAATCAGTTTGGCTTTTAATTCTTTTAGTGATTCTATAATACTTTTGATGTTATTATTTATTCTTATTAATCTAAAACTCTGTGAAATAATAATGTTACTATGAATCCTTTTTGCAATATTGGAATGCGAATGCATTAAGCTAATAGCTTCAAAGTTAAAGTCTTTACATTTGTCATATACTTTGGTATACCACTTATTATCAATTTTATATACATCTATATCTAGATATGTTGTTGCTGTAGTGCTATCTTTATTAATACTTTCCAGTTGTAACTCCTGAGGATACTGCAGTGCGATATCTTTCTGAATTTGGGGTTCATTTATTACAATAAGATCATCAATGTAGCGATATAATATTAGGCTTTTATTTATATTTCTTTCATAATAGTGTAGGTAAAGATTTGCTACTATGCAAGAAGTGCATGCCCCCATAGCTATTCCTATATGCTGTTTATATATATTACTACCGTTAAAGATGTAGCAGTTAAATAAACATAAATTTATGATGCAGTCCCAATAATACAGGTCACAAGGTAATATACTCATTCATTATATTCATTATAATAGCAGTTAAAGACATATTTCAAGTTTTTATGAGATATACTTGTAAATAGGTTTTTAAAGTCAAATGTGCTTATATGGTTGATGTTTTGGGTATTATCATTTAAATAATCTATTACTGGTGCATTGTTCATAATAATTTTTGATTCTCTTATGTTTCTATTGATGATATTGAGCAGAGATTCCAGTTTTTTTGTGTGGTAACTTTGCATAACTGTTCCTGCATGATGTAATGAATCTAAAACCTATGGATGCTTTGTGGAATTTTGGTATCCAGTGTACATAAGGCAATTTAGTATTTGAGTTATTTAATTTTAATTTTTTGCTCATGGTCATTATTTTCTTAATGATAATGCTACTATTAGATGGCTCAATATTATAGGTGGTACTATTGTTTAGTTCATTTAATAAAGTGGAGGTGTAGAATTTTTTACATATTATACTATAATTATTGGCTGCTTTATCAATGGTAGTAATTATAAATTTAGATTGTAAGTCTAGTATCTGATGCTTGATTAATCTTAAAATCAAATGTCCTGGCTGGTTTAATACTTTTGGACATATGGCCTATTTTCTTTTCTAAAGCTTCGTAAGTAAGTGCAATCCACATTTGGAAGGCTTCAATGGTGTATTATACTTATATGCCATTTGCCAGTTTTACTAGAAAAACTGGCAAATGATAAACAGAAACAGATAGCCTCAGCTAATTTATTGATGGGATATACTGAGTGGAGCTAGCGCTTGTTAACGTTCCATTCAGTGTATCCAGATATCAATAATTAGCTACATCATCATTTTAATTTTACTATTTTATTATAATCTATGTGTTTATTTATAGGGTACAACAAAGAAGTCCAACTTAGGTTACCTAAATACTTGGTCCTTTTGAATTGTTCCAGTTGTATGCAATTTCTCCAATTTATCCAGTTGGTATTAAGTTTAAAAAATAAAAAATAAAGTTATATATATGTATATATATACAAGCAGTTCTCGCTTTACGAATTCCCGGGTTTATGAGTTTTTTTTTCCTCACAAGTATCAACAAAATCGAAAATATGAACATTAATTTCAAAAAATGAATGTTAAACATTCATAAATACCACATTACAAACCACGTGCGTAGCTATCCAATACAGTGTACCCCGCTTTACGATATTAATCCGTTCCACAGACACCATCGTATCGTTAAAATATCATAATGTGAACCCAATAACACGTTTTTTGGTAATTCATTTAAAGATCTCTGAAGTTGAAATTTTTTCTGTATAGCTAAGCTATTTATCTCTCTAAAATGTCATTTTTAAGGTCACGCTTAAAAGGTCGTGAGTGTGGTTTGTAAATTGTATTAGTTACCAATTCAAATCATTAAAATGCACTACACTTTCATTGTTATCATATGTTCCGTTATAAGAATCAATTTTAAATGCCTTTGCGATATTTTTCTGAAACACATTTCTGGAGGTCATTACAGAAAACAGTAAAAACAGTTTGCACTTTCAGGTTTATTGGGCTTTTCTGTTAGTGCATCTAATTATAAATGGGGAGTAAACTCGATCTTCTTGCATTTGCGAAAATACCGATAGCTGAAATTTCGTGGTTTTTTTATGTTATTATGGTGAAATGTGTTTCCCCTTAAACGAAATCTTCAATCATATAAAAAACATAAATAAATTTTCAGAATCTTCTCTTCATTCCTTTTTTTAAACTTGTTCGTAAACTTGTTACTCCATGCGAATCTGTTAATTGAAATTTGTGTATGCCGTTAAAAAATGCTTATGCATGCAATTGTGGAATTTATAATTAAAAGAGATTATCTTGGAAACAAACGCCTCTTGAAACATTTCTGAAGAAGACAACTCCTTGTACAACAAACCAATGAGTGCCAAGCCATTAATGAGTGATCAACGAGTGTGCATTTAGTCGACGATGATGAAGAATAAACATTCTTTAACATTTGAAAGACATAAATAATATTTCTATTATTATAATTTGCTTGATTTTACAGGCTACGTTTTCATTTCTTTTGATAAATCAATCATTGTTTAAACATAAACTAATTAGCTAACTAATTTCATTGTTGAGAACATAACCCCTATTTTTAAGCATTATGTCTATGGGAAATAAATTCCCGCTTTACGAGCGTGCGCTAGGAACGAATTAACTCGTAAAGTCAAGAATTACCTGTATATTATCATTTGGATTCACAAGTACTGTTATTGAGGGAGAGGAAAAACTGCTGTGTTTGCTTTGTATGAATGTTTTAGCTGCAGACATTATGAAACCTAATAAATTGAAATGACATTTTGAAAGTGTACATGCAGAATACATTTGCAAGACAAGAAAATTTTTCCAGAGAAAATTAGATGCTTTTAACCCTGTTTTGTTGCACAGGGTCAAATTGAATCTGCACGTCTACTCCATCTATCTATACAGCTGAAACCCCTAATACCTGTTGCTGCAATTGGTTTCTTGGAATTGTTCACATAAAATTCTGAAATGTCTGCTAATTATTGCACAATTAGTAAAAATTCATGATTAAATTAAACCTAATTATATTAAGCACAGGTTGACTGACACATTTATAAATTATTTGTAGGTTGCTATTCCCCAAGTGTCAAATCCGTAGCCGAGTGGTCAGGAGCGTGCAGTAGCACACGCTCCTTGAGTAGACCGGGGTTCAAGCCCCTGACTACCAAATATGGTCGACCTGCCAACCCGCACTGGACCAGCATGGCAGATTATGGTCCATTTCCCTCAGCATGAATTGATGAGGAAGCTTCCATCCTACAGTGGGTTGATAATGGCTGATTAAATTTACCTTTACCTTTTTTTTTTTTTTTTTTTTTTTTTTGTTCCCCAAAGTGAAAGTCTTAAACTTGGAGAATAGCAACCCACACATAATTTATACACTTGGTTGGGAAGAACTCAAAACAGTGGAGGAGGAAAGGGATTTGGGAGTTACAATATGAGCAGATATGAAGTTTTCTGAACAATGTAAACAGGCAGCCAGGAAAGCCCATGGTGTCCTATCAATGATCTATTGAACACTACCCTGTAGAGATAGGTCATAATCCCACTGTATAGGACAATTGTAAGACCATATTTGGAATACTGTGTTCAATATGGAGGCTTCATCTGAAAAAAGACATCGAGCTTCTTGAAAGGTTCTAAAGATGGGCAACTCGAATGGTGAGATCGGCAGAAGGATGCCATATGAGGAAAGACTCCGATTATGTGGGCTACAGAGCTTGGCAATCAGGCACCCGAGAGGCAACCTGATATTGAGGTTTAAAAGGCTCAGAGAAAGATTACTAAAATGAATGAAGGTAGAGTTCTCACTGTTATAAAAAAAAAAGTTGTCCTAGCAGACAGTTGAGACTGAAAGCTTCAATAAATTCATAGGTCAAGTTGATAGTTGCCTGCATGAGGAGGGAAGCATATAATTCAAATTATAGGGCTTGAGGTTTAGGTTAGACTGTAGAAAGTTTACCTTTGGCCAGCGAGTCATTAATAGCTGCAACAAGCTGCCCTCACAGGTACTTGAGGCCGACAGTTTGAATAAATTCAAACTGGATACTTAACTGTGTGAGGAGGAAAACATATAATTTGTGTTTTCTTATCTACTTGGTTTTTTTTTTTTTTTTTTGCCAGTGCAGAAAAAGCCTGTGGCCTTCCGTGCTCTATATGGTGAATACTATTACTAAGACACGTGTCATGAAGAGATATTGACTGAAAAATATAGTTCACAACTGTGTTCATTGTCAAAATGATTAATTGTGAAAATCTTCTGACCTAATGATCTTGCCAGGGATTAAACAGGACATTTTTTAGGCCATTTTTTTTAATAGCCAAATGGTCAAGTACAAAGTGCACAACACACAAATTTCATGTAGACTATGGTGGTTCAATCCTGCATAGTTTATAAATATGGTTAATGGTTGTATTCATTGTTGAATGTGAATTACTGCTAAAAACTTTGCTATGCATTAGACCATTATAAGACTAAACAGATATACAAAATGGTAAATAATACTACCTTACTTTGGAGCATATCTACATGATTGTTTTGTTAAATAAGAGGGAGGCCAACTAATCTCAGTCACATTATGTTATTGCAACAGATGCTTTTTGTGTGCATTAGTCAGCCATTTTAATTGTGATCACTAGTGGCCTAAAATCTGACAGGTTCTATCTAGATGACAGTACAGATAGATTATTATTTCTAGAGAAGAAGAGCACATTCAATTTGATAATGACAATGCTTGGTTGAGAGAATATAAATTATATGACAGTAATAATATGTGGTTTTCTGTATTGTATTTTAAATGGTCAGGAGTTACTGTACCCATAAGGAACATTTGCTCATGTATTCTGAAATTATAGGAAATGTGATTGAAGTTGACTCTGAATTTTTTAAGAGAAAATTATCACAGTATGTCATCAATTCCTTGATCTGGATTGATTTAGCCAGAAATTGTTACTGATTCCAAGAAGCAGATGAAGAACCTTTTTATTTTATTTTATTTTATTTTATTTATTATCAGTCACATTTAAAAAAAAAGTTTTATTTTTAACATTCCCTAAAAACACATGATCAAGAGTAATGTCAGTTACGAGTCTATTGATATAGTATTAGTATTAGTAATGGCTGCATGGTGCAAGAAAGCCTATGGTTTATGCTGCACCAGCCAAAAAAAAAAAAAAAACAAAAACCGAATAAAACAATGATAACAAAAATAATAATAATTAATAAAAGAAAAGGAAATTAAACCTATCATCCTGTGCGCTTCCCTGACTCGAAGGTACAGGGGAAGCGCATAGATAAAAAAATAAATAAATAAATAATAATAATTAATAAAAGAAAAGGAAATCAAACCTATCATCCTATGCGCTTCCCTGACCCGAAGGTACTATCCAGATGACCTTTGAATTTCCCCAAACTGTCAGCCTCTACCACCCATGTAGGCAACTTATTCCAGTAATTTATAACTCGCTGGCTAAAATAAAACTTCCTGCAGTCCAATCTAAACATTTCCCCCGTAACTCGAATTTATGTCCCCTAGTTCTAGCATCATTTATAATCTTGAAAATTTTGTCCTCATTCATTTTACTGATGCTTCTCAGAGCCTTAAACACCTCAATCAAATCTCCTCTAAGGTGTCTAGTTTCCAAACTCTGCAACCCACATATTCGAAGTCTTTCTTCATAATGACGCCCCTTTGCCGATCTCACCAGGTGAGTTACCCACCTCTAGACCCTTTCAAGAAGCTCAATGTCTTTCTTTAGGTGCGGTCTCTACACTTCAACACAGTATTACAAGTGTGGTCTAACAAAAGCCTTATAGAATGGGATTATCACGTCCCTATCTCTACTTGCAAAAGTTCGATAGATCGTCGATAGGACACCATGGGCCTTCCTTGCAACCTGTTTACAATGCTCAGAGAATTTCATGTCTGACCATATCGTAACACCCAAGTCCCTTTCCTCCAGTACTGGGTTTAGTTGAACTCCACCAAGTGAATAAGTTATTTTGGGATTACTGTTTCCCAGTACACTTTGTTGGATTAAAGCATAGCTGCCATTTTTCTGACCATTCCTTAAGTCTATCTAGGTCTCTCTGAAGAAGCTCAGCTTTACAGTGATCATTAACTACTCTACCAATTTTAACATCATCTGCAAATTTAGACATCACGGCCTCTATCCCTTCATCGATGTCGTTTATGAAAATTAAAAACAACATTGGTCCTAATACTGATCCTTGGGGAACCCCACTTCTTACATCAACCCAACCATCAACCCAATAATATACAAGTATAATAAACTGATATTAATTGAATATTTGAAGCTGTTGTTCACGAGAGATTACAAAGCTGATTTAGATTTTTTTTTTTAGCTGAAAGAGATAATAGAATAGACAGAGAGTTTTAGCTAGGCTGCATTTGAACAGGAACTTGGAGGTTTTGTGTTTAACCAATTAAAGAATAATTGCAACCTCTTAAGATGTTTTCTGTATTTTTATTGAGATTAAGTCCTGTGTGTCAAATCTTATAGGAGAACATTGTGTAGCTTATATTTTAGTATTTATTTTTTTGTGTATAACATGTTCAATTGGAATAGGAATATATTATTGCTATGCTAACTTGTGTGCTATATTTTCCCTGCTCAGACATATTTATACTTGGTCATCAAATTAGAACACTGTTATGAATTTAATTGCAAACACAGACCCTTAAAGGTGTCTAGAGCTGTACAATAGGAATGGAGAGGGAAGGGGTGGGGGGAGGGGGGGGAGAGAGAGAGAGAGAGAGAGAGAGAGAAACCAAAATGTTTTGTTAAAAATAAAATTTGGTGAATGTTTATTACATCTAAGAATACAGCTGGGTCAGATCACATTACATGTAGTATAATCTATATATACATAAATCACAAGGGATTTGCACATTTCCAATATTCTGAAACTTCATTTGAAACCAAGTATGCCTCCATTAAAAGTTTAATTTAGTCCTTCTTTGGCCACTTATTTCAGTACAATCGTCAGTATAATCACATAGATACGATCACATCCTTGTGCTTTTTTCATTTAAACCTGATAATTTTTTCACTAATCACAAACTCATTTAACACCAAATAATTTTTGGCTGAAGTAGCAATCTTCCCACCACAAAAGTGCATTCTTGTGTGTCTATCAGCTAACTGTCTGGTGTCAAACATATATATTGGAAAACTTTTTCATAAAGGAAAAAATTTCCAATACATACAATGAAATAAAGGAAGTATCAAAAATTATACAGTGAGCTTGAGTTTGTATGCATATATAACACACCAAGTATATCACAGAAAAACAAAATAACTTTACAGTACAATATGTTATGCAGCGATGGGCAAGATGTTAAAACTGTTAATGGGTTTCAAATGTCCCAAGTCTCATTGTTTAAAATTAATTAATTTTTTGTTTTCTGAAATTCAGTTTCTGTAAAAATTATGTTACATGTACTTATTTTTCTTCTGTAATAATAATGATGTACTACATGATAAAAATCAGGATAAAAATCATTTCATTGAAATAAAGTAGATAAAGTAAATAAAAAACTGTATTTTACTATACTAGATAAGTAGGCATGTTTGTTCTGCATATTTTAAATATATAAATGTAAAATATTTTCTCATTCATTTTACTTTCAAAAAGGTAGCTTATGGAGTTTAATTTGCACAAAAGTAAGATCCAGCTCTGAGTTTGAAAGTGAATTTGTGGTGACAAAAATTCTTGTTCATAAGACAAAGTTCATAAATGAGGACAGATATGAATCAGTGAAATTTCTACAGGGGAATGCATATTTAGTATTTTATGACAGTTTTTGTTGGCAGAATTTAATCTCTAGTAACTCTACAGCTTTAAATTTTGATTACACATGGGGTTTGAATAATGTCAGGGCTTCATTAATTAATAGTAATAGTATTCGCCATATAGTGCAAGGAAGCTACAGGCTTTTGCTGGAAAAAAAAAAGTTGAAATTTTCCCTATATAGCTAAGCTATTTAATCTCTCTAAAAGGTCATTTTTATAATGGAAACTGCACTACACTTTCATCGTTATCATACGTTCCATTATAAGAATCAATTTTGAATGCCTTTGTGATATTTTTCTAAAACACATTTCTGGAAGTCACTACCATAAAACAATAAAAACAATTTGCACTTTCCAGTTTATTGGGCTTTTCTGTCAGTGCAATCTATTATAAATGGGTGGTAAACTTGATCTTATTGCATTTGTGATAATAACTGGAATTCGGTAGGTTTTTACATTACGGCATTATGGTGAAATGAGTTCTCCTTAACTGAAATCTTCAATCATATAAAAAACATAAATGAATTTTCAGAATCTTCTCTTCATTCCTATTTACTTATTACACTGGTGAAGGGAAAGGGACCAACGGAAAGTGCAAGTGCTAGCAGTGCTAGGAAACGAAACAAAAATGATTTAAGAAGTACGAAGCAGGACAAAGTTTGTCATCTATTGCACGGAATTAGGTCTAGCTGCTTCAACAGTGAATATTATTTTAAGGGACAGTGCATGTATAAAAGAACATGTTAAAGGATCCACATATTTCACACCAGGGCCAGTCTGCCCCAACAGAGATCAAAAAACAGCATTCAGATGCTACATCGAAGATGGAAAAGCTATTAATAATATGGTGCCGCAGCTGCAGAGAAATTTTGTGATGTGTTGGAAAAAACCCCTTCTTAATCTCCACAGCCCTCAACTTCTGCAGCGGCATGCTTATCAGCTGGAGAGTTAATTCTGGCAATGATGCTCGAAAGGTAAAACTTGTTATGCCTGTCTCCTCTCTTTTCGTAATTTTATAATTTTTGTAATTTTGTACACTTTTGTAATTTTTCCTGTGCATGAGATAAAAAATTTAATAATTCTATTTACATGTTTGTCAAACATGTAAATAGAATTTTGCTTCTATCAAATTCAGTATGTATAGTTGCGAGTGCGGAATTTCCCTAAATGCTTATTTAGGGAAATTCCGACTTATGTAGTGTTCTGTGGAACGCAACCCTTACGTTAATCGGGGAGTGGCTGTATATGAAATCCTCCTTACACAGGTAAGTATTCAGAACACCTTTGAATTTATTCAAACTGTCAGCCTCAACTACCTGTGAGAGCAACTTGTTCCAGTCATCAACGACTCGCAGGCTAAAAGAAAACTTGCTACAATCTAATCTAAACCTCAAGCCCTGTAATTTGAATTCATGACCCTAGTTCTGGAATTGTTTATAACAGTGAGAATTCCATCTTCATTCTTTTTATTAATCCCTCTCAGAGCCTTGTAAAACCTCAATCAGGTCACCTCTGAGGTGGCTGGTTGTTGCCAAGCCCTATAGCCCACATAATCGGAGTTTTTCCTCATACGGTTGTCCTTCTGCTGATCTCACCATTTGAGTTCCCCATCTTTGGCCCTTTTCAAGAAGCTTAATGTCTTTTTTCAGATTACGTCTCCATACTTGAACACAGTATTCCAAATGTGGTCTTACAATTGCCTTATACAGTGGGATTATGACTTCCCTATCTCTACAGGATAGTGTTCGGTAAATCATTGATAGGATGCCATGGGCTTTCCTGGCTGCTTGTTTACAATGTTCAGAAAACTTCATTTCTGCCCATATTGTAACTCCCAGATCCCTTTTCTCCTCCACTGTTTTTAATTCAACCCCACCAAATGTATAAGTAATTTCTGGGGTGCTTCCCCAAGTGTAAGACTGTGCATTTAGCAGCATTAAAACATAACTGTGACTTCTCTGACCATCTCTGAAATCTGTTTAAGTCATCCTGAAGGAGCACTATGAATCTGGAAGGAACACTGTTCATTAATGACTCTGCCAATCTTTACATCATTTGAAAATTTTGACATCACGCCTTCTATACATTCATCGATGTCATTTATGAAAATAAGAAACAACAGTAGTCTAAGAACTGATCCTTGAAGGATCCACTCCTGACTTTACACGAATCTGAACGCCGACCGGGATAGCCAGGTGGGTAAAGTGCCTGCCTGGCAACCCAAAGGTCGTGGGTTCGAATCCCGCCTCGGGCTTGGATCAGAGTGAAAAAATGCAAAAACTTTGGGAGGTGCATTATGGCCACAGAAGCCAATGTGCCTACAACTAACAAAAAAAAAAAAAAAACACACCAATCTGAAGAATATCCATTAATCACAACACTGTGCCTTCTGCCCTGTAGCCATCCAGCAATCCATCTTAGAATCTTACCAGTAATCCCAACCTGTTCAAGCTTATACAGCAACCTCTCATGAGGGACCGAGTCAAATACTTTGCTAAAATCCAAATAAACTATGTCATAATTATTCCCTAAATCCAGATCATGAGTAACTGTATCAAAATAGCCTACTAAGTTAGTTAAGCATGATTTACCTTACAAAGCCATGTTGTGTATCCTTCAGAAAATTATTTGTGTTTTAAGGAAAGGATGTGTAAAATGAATTATGTCTGACTGTAATTAGTAATAAAATTACTTTTGCATGCTACAGTGATGGAAATTATCAGTTTTGATGATAGAAATGTTATGATACAGCAATGATATCATGAAGTAGGAAGTTTGCACTGTAGCTTTCTTGGAAAAATATAACATATACAATGTTGTTTAAATTTATGAATGGAACTCCTATCAAAATGTATATTTCTTCAAGAATCCATTTCTGTGTAAGAAGAAAAGACAAAGGGGTATCTGTATTATGAAAATTTGTTTCTTTAAGAGATGATCAAACTGAGAATGATAGATTTTTTTTTATACAAAGCAACTAAGGTTATCAGGTGTCAGCATACTGTCTGTAAACTTTGTGCATTCTATAGCTGGTTTGTTCTGCTTGATTAAAAACCCAAGGTTCTATAGGAGGAAAGTTCTGTACAACCCCTGTCCTAGATTAACTAACTCAGCCATTGTGTGAATAGAATTCCTTAAATATTCCTCCCACTTTGACAGATTCAAACCCATCACTTTTGCATACAGTATGGAAGGGCAGCATTTACCACCAATGCACTACTCAAAAGGAGAGATAGGGTAAAACAACTCAAGTGCTATACACTTTTTTTGTTATGAAAAAAACATAAGACTCGTGGTACGGACCTTTCAAGAAATGTCATTATGTGATTTCATTCATCAACTGTTAAACTGTGTGTGCACTCTATAGCTGGTTTTGTGTGTGTGTGTGTGTGTGTGTGTGTGTGTGTGTGTGTGAGGAAAATTTTTTAATGTTTTAAGAATGGTAATGTAAATAGTGTATCTAAGTTTTGAGATAAGAAACTTTAGATAAGAAACTGTGCATACCTACTAACTTTTAGAAACTGGAATCAGGTCCACCTTTCAAGGCTGAATGTACCAAAATAGGGTCTGGAAATTTTTGCTCCAAATTATCAAAAATTAATTAACATGCACTATATGATGGCAAAGGAAACTTATGCAATAAACTGTATTTAAGTTACTTGTCTGATTTGTATGTTCTTTATCTTTTCCTGTTCTCAATTATATACAAGACTAATGGAATTTCATATCTATTTCACCTTTTGGAGATGTATTCATGTTATAATTTGGTATCCTAGTTTATTCATCAGATATGATACATGACAGAGGAATTAAATTTACATTATTTTTCATATAGTCCCCAAAGTTCATCGTATTTTTTTGCATATTTTTTCCCATTACCAAAGGCATTCAATGTGGATTACGTCTTGTAAGCACAACTGTGGCTAACAAAGGTAGCCAGTTCCTCCACCCAAACATATACAATATTATGCACGGCTCTTACAACTCCCTACAGTGAAAAACAATGATATCTAGCTATTAAGAATAAATTTACCAGATGTTCACAACTTTTACAAAATGAAATGAGCTATTTTTTGTCTACAAAAAATCATACACTGATAAACTATTTTAAGTGAGATAAAAGAAGTGCAAGTAAGCACAATGAAAAAATATCAAAAATAAATCAATCTTTAAACTAAATCAAACTTGTTTTCTCACATTTTCTTCCTTTTCCTTAGTAATTTTGGAACTTAGTCTGCTACATAATTCATAACCTCTTACTGTTTCTTAATAACATGAAAACCTCTCTCCCAGGTTACCTGTTTCATGTTTTATCATCCACAGATGTAATCTCCAAAATTTAATGCCATGATTAAACTTCAATGTTCTGCCACTTTTCACTAAAGTCCTGGTCACATCTGAAATGTACTCCTCAAAATTCATGAAATCTTACTATACAATGATAAGAAGTTCCTTTTGAACAATACCATATTTCCTTTAAAAAGATACCATATTTTCTGTTTTATATTACATTCTCTTACCCTTGTAAAATACTATATAGTACAAATTTCGCATCCTGTGTGCTGCAATCCAAAATTATATTTAGAGATGTTGCAGCACCATTTATTAGAGTAAATTTATAGAAATTAACTAAGTTAGGCTAACAATACCTATCAACTTAATTTCACATATGTAATTTGGCTAAAGGAGCATTATATTGTATTCTCACATGCTTACCAGATATATCAATTAAGTTTAATATTATGATTTTACAAATACATAATTATTGCAATAAATGCTTAACAAGTAACAATAAAATGTTTTAGAAAACCAGGATAATTTTAATATTCAGTAATATGCATATTAGTAATAGCAATTAATTAAAATGAAGGTTTGCCAGTCTGAAATAAACATTTCTGCAAGCAATTATATCTAATTAATTTTAGCATTTAATTTCATATCTATTTCACCTTTTGGAATTCACTTCTATCAAATCTGTTCATTTCATTTCTATTGTTGATAAAATCTGTTTCACAATATCTTGCCAATCTTGATCACCTCTAATGAACACTAAAACAGAAAAGAAGCAAAATTATTAATGGCTATTTTAAATATCTACCCACTGTATTATAATAAAGGATGTGATAAAGTTTAGAGATTTTTCCATATCACTTTAAATCATCTCTGTTTTCATATAATTTATAAACTAAGAAAGCCAAGGTTTGTCGTTGTTAGGTTTTAGGCTAATTAGTGACTCAGACCATATTGTGCAATTGTGTATTATGCTTGTATTAGAGCATGTTCGTAGGTAAAGGTAGATGTAACTACCATTAGGAGTAAAGGGAAGAGGGTTTTTGCTTTCGTAAAGGCGATTACAGTGGTTTCACAGATTTTTTAGGTTCTATACAGTGGGACCAACTGATGATGTTACAAACAGTAAATTCTAAATGGGAAGCATTCAAGGAAGTAATTTGGGAAGCTACTAGACTTTTGTTGCATCTAAGAAATACTTCTCTAGGTTTAGGCACAAACGAATGTCAGATGAACAAATGAGACTTGTGGCAGAATAGAAAAATGCATGGGGGGTGCATATAAATTGTCAGACGACACAGAAGCCTAAGGTAGACAAAGATTATGAAAAATCTTTGGCAAAGGATGCAAAGAAAAACAGCAAAGACTTCTTCACTTATATAAACTCTAATTAGATATTGTTGGGATATCAGAGACATGGTGTCATACAGATATAAGCAGTGCAGAATTAGAATTTGGGGAGTACAATGTGTACAGAAAAGATAGACAGGACAGGAAGGGAGGAGGGGTTATGCTGTTAGTTTAGAAACAAAATCTAAGGAAGTGCATCCAATTGATGTTGGTGGACAATGCACTGTTGAGCTGTTTGGTGTGAAATAAGCACTGGGAAAGGAAAAATGAAAGTAGGTGTATGTTATAGGCCTAATGAATCTGATCAGTATAATGAGCAATTGTGCAGAGAAATAAAGTGGGCCAGTAAATTAGAATGTCTTATAATGGGGGGATTTTAACTTTCCAGATATTGACTGGAACTTGTGGTTTGGTCACTCGCACACTAGCAAGACTTTTGTGGATTTATTGGATGACTGTTTTCTACAGCAACATATTTGAGAGACAACCAGAGGGAGTAATTACTGCTGATAATCATCTGATTATCAGCAGTGATTATTCAAGCATTAAGAATTTGCAGATAAAGGAACCACTGGGTCACAGTGATCATAATGTACTGATGTGGGAATTACTTAAAAATGTAACTACCATCAAGGCTAAAGGGAAGGCTTCTGCTTTCGTAAAGGTGACTACAGAGAGGTCTCAGACAGTTTTAAAATTCTGTACAGTGGTATCAACTGATGATGTTACCAATGTTAAATTCTAAATGGGAAGCCTTTGGGGCTTAATTTTGAAGGCTACTAGGCTTTCCATTCCAACTAAGAAATACTGTTCAAGGTTTAGGCCTAAATGGATGTCAGATGAATTAATGAGGCTAGTGGCAGAGAAGAAAAATGTATGGGATGCATATAAAGTATCAGGCAACACAGAAACATATGGCAGGTATACACCAGTCTGTAATCAAGTCACACAAAGGAGGTTAGGCAGGCGAAGGCAGATTATGAGAAATCTTTGGCAAAGGATACAAAGAAAAACAGCAAGGAGTTCTTTACTTATGTAAACTCTAGATTGAAAGGGATGAATCAGATTGGACCACTTAACATAGATGGGTTGACTACTGATAATCATGATCAGGTAGCTGATAAACTTAATGAGTATTTTGCATCTACATTCATATATGCGGATTCATTCAATGAGGGGAGTGCCAGAAGTTTATCAAAAGCTAATAGGGAGCTAAGTGATTTAGTAATAACTGAGAGCAAAGTGGAGGAGAAATTGTTGAAGTTAAGCATAAGGAAGGCACCTGGGGTGGGCGGGATCTCTCCAGTTATATCAAAAGAGGCAGCAAAGGAAGTAAGCAAACCCTTAGCCATAATTATGAGAGCTTCCTTGGACTCAGAGTCCTCACCTCCAGTCCATCGGGACTGGAGGTGTGCAAATGTATCACAAATTCACAAAGGGGGTTCAAAATGTGACACAAGTAACTACAGACCTGTCAGTTTAACTTGTGTTCCGGGGAAAATAATGGAATCACTGGTTAAAGAAGCATTGCAGGATCATCTAGACAAGACAAGTTAAGACACAGCATGGGTTTGTTAAAGGGAGGTCTTGTTTGACCAATTTGATTGGATACAATGATGTGGTCACAAAGGAAATGAATGCCAAAAATAATTTTGATATCATATATTTGGATTACTGAAAATTGGAGAGGTATGGCATTAAGGGTAAGTTGCTACAATGGATAAAGGGATGGTTGAGTGGGAGACGACAGAGTGGTAATCAGTGGACACTGCTCTTCGTGGACAAATGTTATCAGTGGAGTTCCCCAGGGTTCAGTGATGGGCCCATTGTTGTTTTGTATATTTATCAATGATATTGATGAAGGTATATCAGGTTTAATGTCCAAGTTTGCAGATGATACAAAGGTTGGCAGGGTTGTTAACGACAGTAAAGACAGTATGCTTCTCCAACTGGATCTAGAAAAGTTGGGAAAATGGGCTGAGAAGTGGCAACTGAAGTTTAAACATTGACAAATGCAAAGTACTGCATATGGGTAGCAACAACCGAACAGAAACATACCAGTTGGTATGTTTCTGTTCTACAGAAACATACTGTTGGTATGTTTCGTACTACACTCAGGGAAGTGGAAAGTGAAAAAGCCCTGGGGGTAATTGTGCAGTCAAATATGAAGTTCGCTGAGAAGTGCAGACGGCCTGCCAGGGCAGGTCATGGAGTCTTATCAATGATATATAGGAATTTTGCCAGCAGGGACAGGGAGGTGATTATCCCGTTTTACAAGGCAACGGTCAGGCCACACCTAGAGTAAATGTACAGGTCTGGAGGCCACATTTTAGGAAGGATGTAGAGTTGTAGAACCAGTACAAAGATTTGGTTTGGTTTGGTTTTTAATACCAGTACAAAGAAGGGCAACAAGATTGGTGAGGGGAAAAAAGGGATGCTCTTACCAAGGAAGGCTTAAGTTCTGCAAATGCAATGTCTGGAGAGCAGACACTTGTGAGGTGATGTTATTGAGGTGTATAAGGCCTTCAATGGATTGAGCAAGCTGAATGCTGATGGAATTCTTCCTCTTGCTCAGACTAAGAACCTGTGGGGGCACATTTTCAAATTGAGGAGAGAAAGGATCTGCAAACTTTGACAATAAGCTTGATATACCTTCACCAATATCATTGATAGATAATACTGTTGCACATGGAAGTCTACTCTACAAATTGGAGCAGTATGGCATTAAGGGCAAGTTGCTACAATGGATAAAAGGATGGTTGAGTGGGAGAAGACAGAGAGTGCTAATCAATGGATACTGTTCTATGTGCACTAATGTTATTACCGGTGTCCCTCAGCATTCGGTGTTGGGCCCGTGGTTGTTTTGTATATTTATCAATGATATTGATAAAGGTATATCAAGCTTAATGTCAAAGTTTGCAGATGATACAAAGGTTGACACTGTTGTTAATAACAGTAATGACAGTATGCTGCTGCAACAGGATCTGGAAAAGTTGGACAGATGGGCTGAGAAGTGGCAACTGAAGTTTAACATTGACAAATGCAAAGTACTGCATGTGGGTAGCAGTAACCCCAGAGAATATACCAACTGGGTGGTGTTACACTCAGGGTAGTGGAGAATGAAAGAGATTTGGGGGTAATCAAGCAGTCACATTTGAAGTTTCCTGACCAGTGCAGACAGGCTGCCAGAGTAGGTCATGGGGTCTTGATATACAGGAATTTTGTCAATGATATTCAGGAATTTTGCGAGCAGTGATAAGGCAGTGATTATCCCCTTGTATAAAGCATAGGTCAGAACACACCTTGAGCACTGTGTACAGGTCTGTAAGCCTCCTTTCAGGAAGAATGTAGAGTTGCTAGAATGAGTATAGAGAAGGGCAAGAAGACTGTGATGGGGAACAAAGGGGTGCTCTTATGAAGAAAGGCTTAAGTTCTGCAAATTGCAGCTTCTGGTGACTACGCACCTGATTGCGGTGTATAAGGGCTTGAATGAGCAGGCTCAATGCTGATGGGATTCTTCCTCAGATTACAAACCTGAGGGAGCATAGATTCAAACTGAGGAAAGAGAGTTATAGAATAGATGTGCAGAAGTTTGCCTTTAGGCAGTGGTAGTTGATTGCTGGAACAAACTTCCATATGTTGTTGTGGAAGTTGATAGCTTAAATAAATTCAAGGCAGAACTAGACAATCATTTGGAATGAATGGATCAGTGAAATGGGAAGGTTTTTTTTTTTTTTTTTTTTGGTTGATGCTATATAAGCTTGCTTTCATGTGCCAATGCTAATGCTATCCTCCCCAGCTGTGACCCTATCTAGCTAACCATGAAAGATCCTGTAAATAAAACAAATCACATTTTATTTTGATACTGTAAATTAACAAGACATTTTAATTTATAGCATAATTAACTACTTACATATTTCTTTGTCTTCATTAATTTCCTCTATATTTTTTAAATACATTGGCCAAACAACCGTTTGGAAATAGGTTGGTGGATCGGGAGGATCATATACTCGAACACTACAAAAGTGATTACATCATTACTTTAATGATTTTCTACAAATATGATAATGCACAGACTACAGATATTTAAAACAAAACATACACTTATGTTACCAAAAGCACTGTGTCTCAATAACATTTGTTTTAAAAAGGACTATACCATCTGTCCTAATGCACTGTCCCATACACTGTTTGCATACCAAACAGTGTAGGAGAGAGAGTGCAGTAGGAGAGAATGACAAATGAAGCCACTAACAAATGATGTCACATTCAATATGCCACCAAAAATGAGCTCAGTAATTGGCATATGGAAATCATAAGATACCACAGAAAAGGCTGGAAGTTTAATGCAACTGTAAGTCAGCTGGCCATGCCAAATGAACACTGATGCAGGAGACCACATTTTTAAAGGAGATCAATGAACAGTGGTTGAACTTTCAGAAAAAAACATGCCTAAGGTTACCAAATAATCGCCAAAAAGGTTTAGCAACAATTATGGAAGCAATAATTGCATGTCTAAAGGGCCAACCGGGCTAGCCGGGTAGGTAAAGTGCCTGCCTGGCAACCTAAAGTTTGCGGGTTTGAATTCCGCCTCGGGCTTGGATCAAAGTACTGCAAAAACCTTGGGAGGTGCATTATGGCCACAGAAGCTGATGCGCCAACAACTACCAAACAAAAAAAAAAAAAAAAATGTCTAAAGGAACTGGCCTCTGAAAAAATTAAAACAAAGAGATTCTGTGGAATAATGAATATATGTCGTTTTTCTCAGATAGAAGAACATGGGTGTGGAACAATAACTAGAGAATGTTTTGAAATGGACTACGTCATCCCAACTCTGAAGCACAAATATCTAATGGCTTCAGCATACTTTTCATGCTATGGTGTCAGACAAATGGATTTTGTAGATGGATGGAATGAAAACAATAATGTATTATCCTTGATAATAATGTTCCCTGCTTACTGATGCAATTTTATGATACTGGACCTTATATTTTTCAATAGGACAATGTCAGGAGTGTGCAGTGCCTGTGTGCAAAAATTTATACGGTGCTCCATCAATTAAAAACATCAGAAAATAATATTCCAGAATTCAATGAATTTTACCTTTGGCCTCTTTGTGCATGTGTGCAATGCACACAGGGAATGACCACCGCATATCCCGGAGCAATATGGCCTTAGTTGCTAATGCTCCTAAAAACCAAATAAACAAACAAACAAACTACCAAAGGCCCTATATATCATAAACAGGACCCTGTGTGCCTACTTAGATGCTGATTACACAGCATGGAAATGAATCAATTTTATCTCATTCCCCCACCCCCAGTTTATGAGTGACTCCAGGATTTCTGCTCCCCAAATGCATAACCTTAACTCTTTTTGAAGCCACACCTTCAAATCATTAGCAGGATTTTACTGCTTACCCTGGATCAATCATCAATATCATTTATGAAAATCAGAAATAGGAAGGAACCCAACACTGGTCCCTAAGGGATACCACTTGTTATTACAATGGCCCACCCTAAAGACTGATCATGTGTAACAAACCAATCTCATATTTTTAATGACAGTCCAAGATCCAGCATAGGATCTTACCAGTAACTTCAACTGGTTCCAGTTTATATAGCAGCCATCCATGAGGAACGGTATCAAAAGCTTTATCCTTCCATATTCTTAGATATATATAATATCAAAACTATTACATGCATCCAACTGTTTACTGACTACATCATAGTAATTCACCAGATTGGCCAGGGACAACCTCCCCTTAATTAACCTGTGCTGGGATAAATTCAGGATACCATTCTTATGAAAATGTTACTGAATCACATCCTCAACTAAAGATTCTATAATGTTTTCTATCACTGAAGTCAAACTCACTGGCCAACAGTTACTTATCTCTCTTTTTTTAGCACCACCTTTGTATCTAGGGAAAACATTAGTACTTCTCCAGTCCAAGGGCATCTTCCTAGAGTCCAATGACATGCTCATTAGCATTCTCAATAATTTGATACACTTATATGCATCCTTCTAAATTACAACTGAGTATATACAGTGGTGGCCACATAAATTTAACCCTCTTGAAGTTCAATATTTCCTCAATAACTCCCTCTATAGGTAAAATTATGTAATTTCAAGGCACTACATCATCCTGTAAAACTAGTATGATATTGCATCATCTGGTTTATATTCCTATACTAAAATTTACATTATCCCCCCCTCAAATAAAAAGATTTGTTCTATACACTCAGGTGTTAAATGCAAAGAAATATTGCTCTCTGGAGGGAGGCAGATGTAAAACATGAGCTCCGCTAATTGTGCTCATCCTTGTGCATTAGGGATTATCTCCTCCAGTACAAATGAGATCATACCACATGTCAACCACAACACACAAATTTAAATTGTCTGGAAATTATAGTACTATAGCATCCTTATCTTGCAGAATTACAAACATCTTTAAATTAACAGAACATTGACAAAAAAAAGTAATTTTTTTTTTGTCCTATTCTATGTTTGGCTCCAAGTTCAACAGTCCTAGTAAACTAATCTACAACATCAGCAATTTACAATTTAAACAATGTAGTATATCTCATCAATTGCTAGTAGGGCTGCTTTGCAAAATATGCTGGCTCGACCTCAGTCAGGTACATCCACAGTGACATTGTTAACTTGCTTGCTTACTTTCACACTTATGCTATTTACAGCAGAATTGCAACGAAATCCCAACTCAATGATGCTAAAATTTTGATTATGCTAAATAATGATTATAAATTATAGACCATGAAAGTGCTGGCCATGGCTAAATACACTGCTCGACAAAATTAACAGAACACATAGAAAACGTGTAACTTGTGCAGCTGGCGATGAAGTGGACAAAATTTGATACAGTGTACCATAGATGAAATAAGGAGACAGCGAGAAACTTCAGACAGGTATAAGGACATTTATAGGGTTAGTATAAGAATTACTAAAAGGTCACATTGCAGAAGTCAATATAAGATACTTGAAAATATGGTCACATAACATCAGTACAGTGTATGATCCCCTCCAACAGCTAAACAGGCCTAGAAGTAGTGAATCATGCTTGATATAAGGGCATCTGAAAGATTCTGTAGCAACAAATCTCATTCTTCCATCAGCGCAGACCTTGGCTCACCAAGTGACCGAGGAGTAGGCTGTTGATGTGCAATGTGACGCCCAGGGGCATCTCACATATATTTGATTGGATTTAAGTCTGCTGATTGTGCAGACTTAAATCCAATCCAACTGTCTTACAAGACAGTCATTGGATATCTTTAGTTTCAAGATATTCCTCCATCATTCGAGCTCTATGTGTAGTGGTGTGGCAGTGTAAGAAAAAAAAATCTGGGCCAACCTCACTCCTAAAAATTCGCACATAGGGTTTGAGGATCTGGTCTCTGTACTTCTGCACAGTTATGGTACTCCTATCAAAAAATAGGGTTTCAGGACCTGGTCTCTGTACTTCTGCACAGTTATGGTACTCCTATCAAAAAATAGGGTTTGAGGATCTGGTCTCTGTACTTCTGCACAGTTATGGTACTCCTATCAAAAACACAGGACTGTTGATCATTATTCTGCCCCACACAAGAACACTGCCTCCACCACAAGTGCCCCTTTCACTGATGTTGGAAGGATGGTACTGCATTCCTCATTGTCTTCAGATGAAATAATGTCTAGAATCTGTTTGCTGACTAAAATGGGACTCAACAGGGAACTAAGTCACATGTTCATGCCACTAGTTTTGACAAGTTCTGCGGTGGTTTGGGGTTAATGGGATACAAACCAATATTTTCCTTGCGTAGGATCCACTTGAATTGAGCCTTCTTAACACAATCCAGTTGGAAATGTTTTCACCTGTTGCAGCAGCCTCAAGAGACAAGGACATTGTAGGGTTCCCTTAGCCAAATAACATTAGAGCCAAACAGTGGTCTGTTCTAGTTGAAGTAGCCATCGGGTGACCTTGACCAGCTCTTCTTGTAATAGTTCCTGTTTCCTGAAACTGCTTCCATAGTGCAGAGACGACACTGCATGACACATTAAGCCAACCATCTCAAAGAATCATCTAAACAATGATGACTTTCCATCCTGAGTACTGGAGAGTACTGTTGGCTTGTTCATCAGTACTGGAGAGTACTGATGAACAAGCCAAAAAACAGGAATGATGTGATGTGGTCAAAACCCATGTTTCATAGGCATGAATAATTTGCATAATATGTGGCTCTGTAAGGTGGTAGACTGATTTGTATTGGACACTCAGAATTTGCATGCCTATTATATCAAATATTCACTTTCAGCAACACTGTTTCACAATAAATATTCATGAAAAACATTTTGTTCTGTTAATTTTGCCGAGCAGTGTATAAATGAAAGTACCCACTAAATAATTCTGTTGAATTTCCTGGAATCTTTAGACAAAATTGAGTTTGCCATTGACCAAGTCATTATGGGCTCTCTCTCTCTCTCTCTCTCTCTCTCTTCATGCAACTCCTAGCCTTTAAAAAAATCCCTGCTTTTCCTAAGAGCTTCATTGACAATGAACACCTTGAAAAGACTTGTGTTCTTCTCACTATTTTAAATTTCCCATTCCCCCCAATACACACACTTTTTAACGACGACATAATAGTAGTACACTTTCCTATGATGCTGTGCACTTCATGGCAATAGTTCTTCTTCATGCCTTCCCATCTGTTTTCCTTTCTTTTCCAAGTTTAAACTTTCCATGTGAATTTAAATAAGCATAATTAAAATTTCTGTAAAGAAGTTATTATTGCAACTGTGATTATTTTATTTAGGTAACCTTAAGTTATTTGGTTATTCTTACACTTTCTTGCACCTAATGCCTGTTTAAATAACTATTTAAGCTAATGTTCTTCTCGAATTAATGTTTAGAACATAGTGTTTACCATATGATGCAAAGAAGCCATAGGCTTTTGCTGCACAAGCCAAAAAGGTAACTAATTAATTAAAAATAATAATAAAATAAACTACCTATTTGACTCCCTCCTGATGTATCTGTATATCCAGCTGACCTATGAAGTTCTCCAAACTGTCAGCCTCAATGACCCATAGTAGTAACTTTAGTCAACTCGCTGGCTAAAAGAAAAATTCCTACAGTATTCCTGTAATTTGAAGTTATGGCCCCTGGTTCTGGAATCATTTGAAATAGCAAAAATTTCATCTAATTCGTTTTACTTTCACCTCTCAGAGCCTTGTACCTCCTTACTGAAATCACCTCTAAGGTGCCTGGTTGCCAAGCTCTGTAGCCCACATAACTGAAGTCTTTCTTCATATGTATGCCCTTTTGCCAACTTCACCAAGTGAGCTACCTGTCTTTGGATGCTTTCAAGAAGCTTGATGTCTTTTTTTTTAGGTGCCATCTTCATACTTGAACACAATAATCTAAGTCTGTTTTTACAACTGCCTTGCACAACGGGATTATGACTTCCTTATCTCTATGAGAAAATGTTCAATAAATCATCAATAAACCATGAGCCTTCCTCGACACCTATCTACATTGTTCAGAGAGCTTCATGTCCAAATCTTCCACTACTGCTTTTAGTTCAACTCCACCAAGTATATAAGTTATTTTTGGGTTGCTACTCCCCAAGTGTTATGACCTTGCATTTTGCTGCATTAAAACATAGCTGTCACTTTTCTGACCATCCCTAAAGTCTATCTAAGTTGCCCTGAAAAAGTTCTGCTGTGCTGGTCATTTAACTACTCTACCGACCTTGCCACCATCTATAAATTTTGACATCACATCCCCTATCCCTTCATTAACATCATTTAAGAAAATCAAGAACAGTGGTCCAACAACCGATCCTTGGAGTACCTCACTTCTTACATTAGTCCAATCTGAAGAACAACCATTAATCATAACCTCTGCCACTTCCTGCAAGCCATCTAAAGATTTTCCTTGTGATTCCAACATGTTTTAGCTTATACATAATCTTTCATGCCAGACTGAATCAAATGCTTTGCTGAAATTCAAGTAAACAATGTCAAAATTATTTCCTAAATTCGGCTCATAAGTGATTCTGTCAAAATAGCTAACCAAGTTGGTTAAATATGATTTTCCCTTTACAAAACCATGATGTGTTTCCTTCAGAATTCCATTCTATCTAAATGATCATTGTGTACATCCTCATGTCCAACTTTGAACCACTTATGAATGGTAATTCAGACACACTGGTACGACAATGTTTCATCACCATAAACAGTTTTTAACATGTTATATGTTTCTATTGCAAATTTTTTCAGTTTAATGCAAAATTTGATATTCACTTTTTGTTCCATTGCAAAATTGTGACATGGAATGTTAATAGTATCAATGAAACTGGTTGTTACTTGCACTCTGTCAGCCTACTCGACAATCTCTGTACCATCATCTGTTGGAGGAAGTTTTAACTACAACATACCACTTCTGATTATTTTCAAACTCATCGAACATGACTGCAACAGTACCAGTCCAGGAACTTTATTGCTACACCTTGTGTATTAAACACCCAGAACAGAGTATACGTAAATTGGGGCAGCCACCGTTTCCGTGAACACGTGGCTGTACCCAAATGCTTCATGTGCTGTAAATATGGGCATACAACGCACACCTGCACCCAGACTGACCCCACATGTGGCCACTGCTTGGCAAAAGGCCACACTTACAGGGATTGCCCAAACAAGAGTACTGACCCAATCTGCACCAACTACAAGAGTCTGAAGCTGGACTGCACCCACTCAATCAGGGATAACGTGCCCCACCTACCTGAAGGTTAAGAGCTTGTTCCAATCCAGGCTGGATTATGGGGATGCGCCTTAGAGGATACAATACTACAGAGGTAAAATTTCTGCAGATCAATGCGCAGAGGGCCAGAGCAGTAGCGAATCAGATCTGTATCAAGGCTGAAGAGGAGAATGTAGATGTCACGATAATACAAGATCCATACTCACACATGAAGATAGTCAGGGGATAGCCCTGACCTACAAGATAGTACAATTCGAAGATGACACCCCTTAGGCTGCAGTCGTGGTCAGAAATCCGGATATTACTGTGACCAAAATCACACAGCTTAGTACAGCCCTGGGCTGCATGTGCCCACTTCACCACAGTTCTGGGGGCATTTTATGTTATTGCCCTCTAGTGTCGCCTGGGCAAAGACATAACCTTCGCCACAAGATACCTCTAACTGGCTGCTGACACCCTTTCCAACACTAAAATTATAGTCGGTGCAGACGTGAACTGCCGGTCACCAATGTGGCATAGTCACACGCCAACAGATATGGCACCAGAAACAGAACTATATTGGAAGAGTTCCTTGCAAACTCAACATTGACAGTGTTAACCCAACCAAACAATTTGCCCACATTCAGTAATACACTGTGGGAGGCCACCATAGATGTCTCCTTGGCTTCCAGGAACATCGCTAATAATACTACCGACTGGTTCGTCCAAGAGGCCTGGACAACGTCCGATCATCGAGCCATTACGTTCCAACTCAACAGATCATTGACTAGGGTACCTGCAGCTAGACAAACCACTCACAGATACTCCATTTCCAAAGCAAACTGGAAACTCTTCCAATGTACCTTAAAAACCAGCATACAACAGAGACAGAGGGAGCTTGAGCGCCTCGAAGATCCAGATCACTTCCAAAGCAAGATAACAGAGATCATAACGCACACAAGCGACATCGCTATTAACAAGAAAAATCCAACCCCTGGGTTGGATTTTTCTTGTTAATAGAAATCTGTGCCTTGGTGGCACCTAGAACTGCGACTCCGGAAAGAAGCACAAACCAGAAAAAAGGCCTTTCGGCGGGTCAGGCGCTCCTGGCCGACGGCGGAGGTTGAAGTACTCCGACAACGGTACAAAGAAGCGAGGAACACTTACACAGCCCAAATCAGAAGCTGTAAACAGCAATCTTGGAAGCACCTGGTCTCCACTACGGGAAACGAGAACCCCTGGGGAATCATCTACAAACTGACCATGAATAAACTCCCCTGAGGGGTAGTTATTGCCGCCGCCATATTGACCCAAGGAGGCATGTCCACAACCTGGGAGCAGACCATTTCCAATAACCTGGACACAGTCTTCCACCTGGCTATACAACTGGAGACAACAGAGCAGATCCAACTCTGCTTAGAAAATGAAAGCTAACAGCAACGACAGAACCTCACTTCACTGTGGAGGAGCTCAACAGTGCTGCCACCCTCATTAGGGGAAATAAATGCCCTGGACTGGACCTTTTGGAGCCCAAAAACATCAAAAAGACAGTAGAGTTTGCCCCAAACCTGTTGCTCAACCTCTTCCTTCACTGTGGCACCTTCCCAACCTCGTGGAAGTAAGCAAACGTCAAAGTAATCCTGAAAAATCTGACCAAACCACCACACCTCCCAGAGTCGTACAGACTGATTGCACTTCTCACAGTTGCAAGTAAACTACTTGAATGCCTCCTCTATGGATGAATACAGCAATATTATGACAGGGCTGGCCTGGCCTCGCCCAACCAATTTGGCTTCAGTGGGGTCGCTCAGCCGTGGAAGCCTTAACACACCTACAAGAACAAGTACGAAGATGCAACAAGAAGTATTTCCTTGTGATTGCCGTGGACTTTTCTGGGGCGTTCGACTCACTTTGGTGGCCAAGTGTCTTGGCAAGGCTTCGGGTTGCTGGGATCCCAGGCAACTTCTACAGCGTCATCAAGAGCTACCTCACAAACAGATCCATCAGGATTGTTGCTCCCTATGGGACCCTCTCCAAGAATACATTTTGCGGCTGTCCACAGGGTTCGGTCCTTAGACCACTACTGTGGAACGTAGTAATGGACTCCTTCCTAGCCATAGACCTTGACGAGATAAAAATCACAGGCCTTTGCTAACGACCTCTCACTAACAGTGTCAGCAGACTCAAGGGCACAACTGGAGACATTGGCAAACAGGACTCTGTCCACCCTTCAGGAATGGGCAAAGCAAAATCAACTTAAGAATATCCCCTGCAAAGACAACCTCCATTCTGCTCAAGGGGTGCCTCAACCTCAGGTGGCCTCCGCAAATCAAGATTGACCAGAAAACAATTAAATTCTCAAAGCAGCTAAAGTACCTAGGCATGATTCTAGATCCGAATCTATCATTTCAGGACCACCTGAAATACTCGCGCACAAAAGTCAGACGGTACACTGCATTGGTTGCCAGAGTCACTCGCAGAGACTGGGGCCTAGACAGACAGGTACTACGTCTTTTCTATAAAACCATCTTCACCCTAATAGTCATGTATGCATCTGGCGCATGGTATCACAAAGCCACAACTGTTGTCAATAAATGAATCATTGACTCGATTCACCAATCAATCCTTCTGACCATTACTCGAGCTTGCAGCACAGTGAGCATGCATGCCCTGCAAGTCCTTGCTGTTGTCCTCCCACTGGACTTAGAGATCATTCAACGGGGCCTCACACACGACCTGGACAAGGGTATCCCTCCACTATTATCCACAGACATGTTTGGGATTCACCACTGACATCATCAACAGCAAGACTATGGAAAAGAAAAAACTGCATGCTCACCTGCTGCAGGTGTGGCAGGATAGATGGGCCACCTCGCAAAAAGGCGAAATCACCAGAAAGTTTCTGCCCAACATTGGCCGGGTTTTTCCGAACTTCCCACCCTGGTTTTCCCCGGGCCTACAAGTAACATACCTACTGACAAGACATGGAGCTCTGAATGCAAAGCTATCCCTACTTAAAATATAGGAAGAGCCCATCTGCACCTGCAGGGGGCTGGAGAGCTGGCAGCACCTCATGCTTGATTACCAGCAATATGACGACCTCCGCAGTGAATTCATCACAAAAATACAGTATCTAGCATACATCCAGGAGCACCACATCTTGGACACTAGGGAAGAATATCAGCCTTTCTCCAGCTATGCACTGGCCCTGTTCACAGGATGGAGAGCTCTTATCGCAGCAAACTGCAACCAACCACTGACACAATAAGGAAATGAACAAACCTCGAAGGCAATCATCCCGCAGAAGACGCCTGGAACCCAGTGGCCTCCGATAATCAAGGTACTAAACCCTGAAGTGGACCTAAAGTCGAATCAATGAGAAATGACTGTATAAACGACATTGACACAAATACCACATGGATGGGAAATGACACAAGAAAGACCCCACCAACGGCAACAAGCAAACCCGGACCACTTGACTGTCAAGACTGCAGAACAGATGGGAACCATCCCATGAACGATCACGCTTCAGTCTGATCACTCCTGGGAACGGACTAGGACCACCAGCAGCTTTGCTGCAAATGCTATATGGCGAGCTGAATGGGGTACCTTAACCCTATTCATCTTTAATTCCCTAACCCTGGCAGGAGGGAGAGGAGACATTCTGTTTCTTCCCTCCCCTGCCGATCCATCTCTTCGTCTGGTGAGGCATTGGTCTGCCTCACTGACCACCTGGGATCGCCTTCTCTATCGTCCCCATACTTCTGCCTTTCACCCCCGTCTTCAGCCTCCCTCCACTCTACCTGTATACCCTATCCATGGGAGGGGAGATAACTCTTCTTCGTCTCCCCTGCTTGCCATCCAAACTTCCCCCTGCAGCATGGGCATGCCACACTGCCTAGCTGGTGTCATCTCCTCTATTGACTCCTTACTTCTACTTCTACCCCCCCAGTCTTCAGCCTCCCCTCCCTCCACTATTATCTTTCATCTAACATATAGCCCACACATCTAAATTTAATAACAACAAAATTCTGCCCGACTTATTAGGCCTTTTAAAACATCGCGCTTGCATTCAACCTTGGGGGTTGAACACTAGAGAGGTTGAATCGCTAGTTGGCCAGCAATTTACTAACAGCAATCTTATTAAGAATTAACGTCAAATGCATAGATTTTTTTTTTTTTTTTTTTTTTTGAGGTCCTACCCACTGAAATCGAAGGAAACTAGGTGGCAGGACCTGCCAGAGCAACTTATGATTCTGGCTAGCCTCCACATGGCGAGGTATGGGCGGCATCAGGCACAACACAACACATCACATCACACTGCACAGACATGGTCCACATTCTTTCAAGTCTCTGGCTTGAGAGTGTACTGTCCTCGATACAGTAAACACACGTGCAGATGGGAGAAATTACAGGTGCCATCTGACATGAACATACCTTATATATATAACCAATAGACTGGGGACTTAAACGTCGTGTACTTAAGCCTTTCTTATGTTTTACTTGAAGTTAAACATAAGAAAAGCACCTGGGGTGGATGGGATCTATCCAGTTATATTAAAGGAGACGGCAAAGCAACTAAGCAGACCCTTAGCAATAATTATGAGAGCATCCTTGGACTCAGGGAAGGTCCCCACGGACTGGAGATGTGCAAATGTATCCCCAATTCACAAAGGGGGATCGAAGGGTGACACGAGTAATTACAGACCAGTTAGTTTAACTTCTGTTCCGGATAAAATAATGGGTCACTGGTTAAAGATGCATTGCAGGATCATCTAGACAAGACTGCAGCAATAATTCAGACACAGCATGGGTTTGTTAAGGGAAAGTCTTGTCTGACAAATATGATAAGATATTATGATGTGGTTACAAAGGAACTGGATGCAAAAAATAATTTTGATATCATATATTTGGATTTCAGGAAAGCTTTTGACACTGTTGCGCATGGAAGGTTATTGTACAAATTGGAGCAGAATGGTATTAAGGGTAAGTTGCTACAATGGATAAAAGGATGGTTAAGTGGGAGAAGACAGAGGATGGTAATCAATGGGTGCTAGTCTTCGTGGACTAATGTTATTAGTGGGGTCCCTCAAGGTTCAGTGTTGGGTCCACTGTTGTTTTGTATATTTATCAATGATATTGATGAAGGTATATCAGGCTTAATGTCGAAGTTTGCAGATGATACAAAGGTTGGCAGGGTTGTTAATGACAGGCAATGGCAATGACAACCGCTCCCCCCCCTCAGTTCTCCCCCGAGCCACAGCACGTCCACTAGTTTGAGCCTTTTGCTTTCTATTCAAGTTCAATAAAATTTCAATACAAAATATAACCCTAAATCTATATCCCAATGCAGTTATAACACTATATATATGTATTTCGGTATCAAATATTATCTCCGAGTTACGTTATATGACTTTCTTATCCCGTCAACTTATAGGTATTAATTTATGCCTCAATCCATAGAATTATCCTGTTAACCATTACCAGAGCCTGCAGCACCACTAGTACTGTTGCCCTTCATGTCTTGGCCAGAGCCCTTCCCCTTGACCCGGACATCATACGCACTGGAATAACCTATTATATAACCAAAGGAATACCTTACACCCACCTAGACTACACAGTGGATAACAGCGCAACCCACAAGGCTGAAAAGAACAGGCTGCAGAAATACCTAAAACAAACCTGGCAATACCGTTGGACAAACACAACAAAAGGGAATATCACCAAAAAGTTCATCCCGGACGTAGACAGAGTATACCCCATTCTCCCAACTTGGCTGCAACCTGGACTTTACAAGACCTACCTCCTTATGGGTCATGGGGTTTTCAATGCAAAGCTTACAGCATTGGGAATAATGGAGGACCCGTGCTGTACTTGCGGGGAACAAGAAAGCTGGGTGAACATTATGTTTGAGTGTGCCCAATACAAAGACCTTAGATGCAGACTAATAACTAGAGTTCACTATCTACCGAAGGATCTTGAGTCACATCTACTAGATATATATTGTTATTGTTATTTTTTGGTTTTTAGGAGCATTAGCAACTAAGGCCATATTGCTCTGCAATATGCGGTGGTCATTCCCTGACCTTTCCACATCCTCCGTATTTGGTGGTAACGGGCTCGAACCCCGGTCTAATCAAGAAGCGTGTGCTACGCACTGCTGCTCCTTTCCACCTGGCTACGGAGGCGCCCTACTAGATACACAAGAGGAATACTTAGCCATAACTGATTTTGTCCAGGGATTATTTACCAGGCGCCAAACACTAACCACCATATACAGAAGACCTTAATGGAATGAGACAAAACAAACATGCAAATAGCAGCAAGACGACACAGAGGAGCCGACTATACAGACCTTGGACTGACTACAAAATGCACTGGAAAAAGACAAGTGACAATATATTGTCTAACCACAAGAGGCATAAATACCACCAACGGGACAGCTTATTGGCGACCCAAATCTGCACTCTCTTGAGCAGATCTTTCTTTCCAAACTCCTGTGGAGGGGAGGAGAGGCTTGCCTCTCCTCCCCTCCCAAATTTTCTCACCCTGGTGGGGCATAGGCGTGCCTCACTACCTGCAGGGGCCATCTACTCTGTCGGCCCCTTACTTCCAATTTCTTCCCCCCAGTCTTCAGCCTCCCCCAAACTTTTGTCTTGCACAGCGTTTAGCCTTACATATTAAAATTAAAAGAGAACATCAAAATTCTTGCCCGAATCAATTTGGTTTTTAAAACTCACTTTTACCGCACAGCCCCACATTGCATACTATTAATACTAACTTAAGTATCACTAATTTCAACAGTGATTTTTGTTTCCGGTTCTAGCCACTGAAATCCCAGGAAAGTAAGTGGCAGGACCCGCCAGAGTACAAATATTGGTAACACCTGGCCGGCCTCCCTGTGGCGAGTATTGGTAATGTCAGGTCTCACTAGGGGCCCAGCGGCTAACAGGCTGGACGAACAATGGGCACAACAAACTACATAGTACATATCCCACACACTTTTAAATCTCTGGCTTGTCTGATACAGAGAACATACGCGGAGATGGGAGAAATCCCAGGTACTGTCAGACCCTCAACTTATCTAAGTTCCTTACCTAAATTCCATATCCTTATCCTTACCTAAATTCCATATACTGTGATCACTGCTGATAATTAGATCAAGGAGGAGGCATGTTTTCTCTCACTGCCTCTCTAACCTTAACTAACAAGCATTACATTTGTATTTTTAAATTTAAACTAGATTTAATTTTCAGAAAATCAAAAGCACAATAAGTGACCGTGGGTTGACTTACTTTCTTTATTCGATGCTCCTGGTGGCATGATATTTTATGTTTTTGCTCATAACTGTATTATGTAGTTATCTGTAGAAGTGTGTATTCCTAAGCTACTGTTTTATGATGAACATCAGACACAAACGATTGCTCACCTTCTGAAGAATCTACTAATGGAAGATCTTGCAGATCGTTCCACTTTGCATTCTTGTAATGCCAAACAACACAAAGATTGAAAATGGCCACGAGAGCCAGGCTCCACTGGAGAAGAGATCATCACAGATAAATTTGGCATACACAAGGCATGAATATACCCAGCTCCTTGACAATATCCCCACAACCCCCCACATATTCACTCATCAGACTCCATCCATTCACCAGCAGAATAGAGGCAGCGAGATTATATACTAGCTGATCCAGAAGCCTCCTAAAGAGTTAGCAATAGGTTCACTTCCTTGAACTATCTAGCAGCCAGCATGTGAACACCATTTTAGAGCTGTACCTTTGAAATGTAGGAAGATTGGATCTTGCCATTATACCTAACATAATCTCAAAAGACCTCAATCATACTGCATCATAGAAAAGATGGGGTGTGGATTGCCAGAGCTTTGCTCTGGAGAATAAACATGGGTTTCACCACTTCAAGCCTCCAATAAGCAAAGTTGTGGTATTGCACTGAGAGTCATCTACCACCTAGTATCTGCAGATTCTGAATGCAAGAAGAGTAACTGCTGCTAATCAGATCAAGGAAACAAAACTCTGGCCACCAAGACAGTTTGTAACACCACACTCAAAGAACATTAAAGATAAGACACTAATAGATAAAAAGAAAGTACTGTTGCCTCCATTGCACATAAAGTTATGTTTAATGAAACAGTTCATACAAGAAATGAATAAAGAAGAAAATTGTTTGAAGTATGTTTGCATAAATTTCCATTGCTTGAATACAAAAAATCAAATTTTGTTACACATCAAATCTGCAAGCTGCTGCTAGACTGTACTTGAAGAATCCATGAACCAAACTGAAAGGGATGCTTGAAATAAACACACAGATGAGATAATTATGAGTCCCATGCTAGAGAAATTCGGAAAACTAGGCTGCAATTTGAGTGCTAAGGTACCCTTCTTGCACTCTCTTCTCAACTATTTCCCAGAAAATTTAGGCATTTTACATGAAGAAGAATAGGAGAAAAGATTCTCCTGTTCTGTTCTGTGCCATAAACAGGTACAGCCACCAAAACTAGCTTCCCGAGAGAGTCAAAAAGGAGCAAGTTTAATCCAGTCTTAGTGTACAAGAAATCCAGGTTGCAGCCATCTATGCTTGACAAAAAGACATTGCCTTTAATATTTCTGTTTAAGCAAAAATACTGATATCTTTATAAGTATTTTTATATAAAAATAACCCACATGTACAATCTGTAAAAATACAAAATAAACCAGACACACATCACAACCAATAGTTTCATTTTTTTTTTAGTTGTAAAAAATTCTGACATTAAGCAAATTTCAAGTAACCTTTCAAAATTTTCATTAAAATATAATTATTTTTCTTATCAGTTCTTTTGAAATTCTTTTCTATTTCCTTTTAAAGATATTTGAGTTCCATGACCAATAGAAGTTTGAAAAGTGCTGGTTTAAACAACAGGCAAAGTTTTTCAACTGCTATGCTGACTCCATTTGGCAAGTAGTATACAAAGTATACTACTTGCCAAATGGTTATTAACCTATACTACTTGCCAAATGGTTATTAACCTATACTACTTGCCAAATGGTTATTAACCTATATGGTTATTAACTCATTCACAATACGGTTATTAACTCATTCATCCTATATGGTTATTAACTCATTCACAAGTATGCATATTTCTTTATGCAAGGAACCAAATGTATATATAGTTGACATTTTGTAGTTTTGAAAGTTCTTTTAATGAAGTATCAACAAATCACATATATGTATCCATACATGTGATTTGTTATTGAAACTCTATGGTAGGCTTCTCTCTGTCAACTGTATTTAACAAAAAAAAAAAAAAAAAAGTATCTTTTGAACAAGATTCAAGCATGTGGACTTATATAAGCCAACTCGAAGAAATTCTCTGGAATTCAGATTCAAGAAACTGAGGAAATTGAATCAAACAATACATATATAAAATGTACAGGATATTGCTGCAAATAAACAATAACCAAAAACAAGTTTCTATTTTTTTACAATTTTCTCATACTCCCTCCCATTTTTTAATGACATTTTAATTTTATTTTTTATAATAATCCCACTCTTAACTCCATTCATTTTTTGAAGCAATTTAGGTACACAATTTTTTGTTTTTAATGTACATGTTTTTTATGTATGTATATATTTTTATGTTATGAAGTAATTTATGTGCACAGTTTTTATGTACACAAAACTTTTACATACTTCCAAATTCCTCAAAAAATTCATTCAAAGTTTCATGCATACAGACCAGAAAACCTGCACTTAAGAAAGGATTAAGCATTTTCAATTACAAGGAAGAAACAGGTAAATGGCATGAATGATACTAAATAAACATCTGGGAACTTGCATATAAAAATACTAACCATCTTCGCTTGAAACACTGCTCTTCTGAAAGTGTGAGAAAGTATTTCTTATGAAAAATCTGCTGGAATGGCCTAAAAAATACATGTTCAATAAATAAATACAGTTAGTAGCAATGCTGTTTTTTTGTAATGATAATGTACACTGTATTTCTTTTTTACTTTTACAAAACAGAAAGTTCATGTGCATTTGCTTATAACTAAAGAACAAGGTATCTGATTTTTTACAAAATTCGGAGACGGGGTTCAAATGAATAAGATTGTGTAAAATTATTATTAGTATTTTTTTTTTATGAAGTCTCCTATCATGAGAGGTATTAGAACCTATTGTACTTAGTAACACGCATGGGTTGAAGGCTGAGAATATGAAAAAAGATATTTGTTGATATTAGACTTGAATTTCTGTAGATTGTAATTTTCAGGAAATATGTATGAAGGGAGATTGTTCCAGAAAATGGTAGCTGAAGGAATAAATGGGGAAGAAGAAAAAGAAAAATTGGTTCTATGACTTTGAAGTTGGACAGTAAAAATATTGACTGGAATGTGGCACATGTTCAGACTGGTTTGGAAGAGAGAGCAGAATTATAGAAGCCAATTCAGAAGAACAGTGCTCATGGAAGTATCTATGAAAAAGGTTTGCAGCAGAAACAAAACATCTATGAGACAGAGAGTGGAGAAAATTAGTTACAGATGAGTCATTAATTAACCTAACTGCCCACTTTTGAACAGAATCTAGAAGCCAGAGAGAGAGAGAGAGGTTTTGGGGGCACTACCCCTGATGTGGGAACAACATTGCATGGTAGGTCAGATTTGTGATTTGTACAGAGTAAATAGCTGTTTGGAAGAAAAGTAATGCTGAGAGCAAAAGAGAAAACCGAGTTTTTTCAATACAGAGAAAGGAATATTTGTAATGCGCTTATGCCAAGAGAAATTAGAAGTTAGGGCAATCCCCAATACAGAAATGTAATCTTGTCTAGAAATCAGTGTCATCAAAGATAAGCATAGGAGCAGAAGAATCTGTTTTGTGATATATAAGACAGGATTGAGTTTTAAAGGACTGAAATCAATTAAGTTATTTTTGCCCCACTGGAGAATTACCTGGAGATCAGCATTTAAGGAATTGGTAGTGGATATTTGAGAAGGTGAAGAAGTTTGTGCAGAGGACAGTTTCTCAAACAGAAAGGTGAAATGCAATGTACCATCATCGGCAAAACTATGGATAGGATTTTCGGTCAATGAAAGGCCATTAATATACAAGTGATATAGGAGAAAGAACTGTACCTTGGGGGACACCTGCATTAGTGGAGAAGTCAGAAGACAGAGAGTTGTCTACCAGCACCCACAGTGAGCAGTCTGAGAGAAAACTGGATACCCAATTTAAAAAAAAAAAGTGGCAAACCATAAGATAAGATGGAAACTTATTTAGAAGACCTTGATATCAAACATGATCAAAAGCCTTTGAAATGTCAGGGGCAACTGCTTGAGTTTATAGTGTTTTATTAATTTTTGATGGTCAAAGACTTCTGATACATTATTTCTATTACTCAAAGTGTGGTGCAAGTTAAGTGTGCCTGGGAGTTGGGTCAGTGACCTAAAAGCTATTTTTCTTTCTCTTGCAAAGAACAGATAGTTTAGGATCCAGTGCTTGATTGTCTGCAGCCAGTGGCATAACAATGACAATGCAGTGCATGGAGCCCATGACCAAAAGGGGAGCCCACTGCCTTCCTGCCCGAAACAGAAAAAAATTTAACTGAGTAAAAATGCTAGTTTTTTTAGTTATGTTTATGATAAAATTTACTATCTATGAACAATAATTTTTTTCACATGAAGCATGTTAATGTTAGCTAGCTGCACCACAAGCGAAACCGCAATGAAATGGTATTAGCATAGCTGCTGCTTCCAGGGTAGTTTTTAAGAATTTGCGACTGCAGGAATAGGAGCCCACTTATTGAGAGTAGAGGCCCATTTATTGGGGGTCATTATTATTGAGTATAGTATTACTATTGCACCTGTAATATTTCTGAGTATTACTGGGGGAATATGCAGTTAGGCCTGGGGGAACTTTTGCCTCTGCAGTTTATATGTCAAAAAAGTCCCTGGCACGATATTGTATTAAAGAAATTAAATCCAGCTTGTTGGTCTAGTCAGCTTGCATCATCTGTATGTGTAGCACAGTGGTATCGTCACCATCCTCCCCACACCAGGTGGAAAAGGCCTGGGTTCGAATCCTGTCAATGACGCGAGGAACTTTAATAGGCTTTTTTCACTCCATGGGACCGACTAATTCAGGTGTAGATAGCAAGGTTTCCCCTCCAGAAACTGGGGGTTTTTCATCCAGCAAAACAGACAAATTGACCATAGAACACATAAAATTAACAGACATAAGACACACAGCACGGCAGATAAATTTAATTATTCAGGTGGCCTAAAAATAACAGTTTTTGTCAACTTTCATCTATAATTGCTATAAAATTGAGATTTTCCAATTTGCTAATGGCATTAAATAAAATTATTACACAATTGTCAAAAAGCAATGAAAAGTTGGAAGCCGTCCGGATTGAAAATAATAATGAAAATTTTGATTTTGTGTTAACCACCGTTCTGATAGAAAAAATCTTGTCGACTATTAGTTCAACATTAATGATTTTGCAAATAAAGAATATGGATATAGGTCAAGCTGCATTGAGCACAGGAACATCGTATAACCAAGTGAAAAAAATTAAGAAATGAATTTGAAAAGATCATCAAGGAAGCATCATCTATTGCGCAGAAATGGGGTATACCTTTTCAATTTGCAAATGAATGGAGGTGATTTGTTAAGAAACATTTTTATGAACTGACAGAGGACTACCGATTTGAAAATGTAGAACTGCTCTTTAAAAATTTAACATTGGGGCAACCCACTGGTGGATCGCTGCCCAAATGTCCACTGGGCAAAGCGATCCACCGGTGGGTTGTTGCAGCTAATTATCATTGGACGTTGCAACCCACATGTGTCTTGTTGTGCTATGAGTCTTGTATTCAGTTTTGGCATTAAGCCCAGTGTTTAAGCATTTTATTGGATTCACCCGTCCTCCATATATATTTATTCACCAAGTGACAGCCCAGGATCAATATTTTTTATTTATTGAGGTTTTTGTGGGGTATATAAAATCATAGTAGTTGGAATAGAAAAAGGAACCAACAGTTGACAGTTTTATTTAAAATATGATTATTTTTGTTTACAGTGAATTATGCCGAAGCATCCCATACACAAAGTGGGTTGATTTTCACAATATTGACAAAATGTATTAACTTTTTTTGCCCTCCGGTCTGCTTCTTTCTTTCCTTCTTTTTCAGAAATTTTCTTGTAACACTCCCTGCAACGTTTCCTAACTTTCCTTGCTTGACCTTCCATTTTACAAAAAATATGAATCCTGCAAGGTGCCTTTGTTACTTTTGTAGTAGTCTCGCTATTCAATAAACTGTATATTATACTTTCTCAGAATTGAAGGATGGATGGACGATTATTAGTCCCAAATTTACTCTGTACCACCCATGCAATGACTAGCATGGTACTAAAGATTATCTCCACTGCAGCTTTTTTATATCATTTTATAGTTTTACACAGGCTACTATAATATGACGCCATTTGGTCAGATATATTCACTCCCTTCTTCGCTTGATTGTAGCTGATAATAACATCAGGTTTCTTGATTTTTTCTCCCTTTCTATTGTTCCTTCCTGTCTCAATAATTTTACACCGATGAGTTTTGCATGTTATTAGCACCATTACTGGTCTTTTATCGATCCATTTCATGATTTTCACTCCTTTGTTATTCTCAAGAGCGATTATGTCTCCCTGTTTCATTTTTTTTCCTGTAATATTCCTTGGTATTCCTTTTCGATTGCTCCTTAGAGTCCCACAGAAAACGGTTTTCTTTTCTAATAACTCTTGTACTAGAGGGAAACTCGTGCAAAAATTATGTGAATAAAGAACATCCTTCATTGAGCAGATTAGCCATCAGTTTCATTGAGACGGAATGGTAATGTCCTTTAGTACAGTGTCTGAGAGTAAAGTGGAGGAGAAATTGTTGAAGATAAACACAAGAAAGGCACCTGGGGTGGATGGGATCTATCCAGTTATATTAAAGGAGGCAGCAAAGAAAGTAAGCAAACCCTTAGCCATAATTATGAGAGCTTCCTTGGACTCAGGGGAGGTACCCATGGACTGGAGATGTGCAAATGTGACCCCAATTCACAAAGGAGGATCAAAGGCTGACACAAGTAATTATAGACCTGCGAGTTTAACTTCTGTTCCCGGAAAATTAATCGAGGCACTGGTTAAAGAAGCACTGTAGGATCATCTAGACAAGACTTCAGTTATAGCTCGGACACAGCATGGTTTTGTTAAGGGGAAGTCTTGCCTGACCAATTTGATTGGATACTATGATGCAGTCACAAAAGAACTGGATGCAGGGAATAACTTTGATATTATATACTTGGATCTTAGAAAGGCTTTTGATACTGTTGCACATGGCTGCTGCACAAATTGGAGCAGTGTGGCATTGGAGGCAAATTACTGCTATGGATAAAGGGGTGGTTGAGAGGGAAAAGACAGAGTGGTAATCAATGGACACTGCTCATCGTGGACTATTGTTATTAGTGGAGTCCCTCAGGGTTCAGTATTGGGTCCATTATTGTTTTCTGTATTTATAAATGATATTGATTATGGTATATCAAGCTTAATGTCCAAGTTTGCAGACGATACGAAGGTTGGCAGGGTTGTCAAGGACACTACTGACACTATGCTGCTGCAACAGGATCTGGAAAGGTTGAGCAGATGGGCTGAGAGGTGGCAAATGAAGTTTAACATTGACAAATGTAAAGTACTACATATGGGAAACAGCAACCCCAGAGCAACATATCAACTCTGTGGTACTACACTGGCAGCGGTAGAGAATGAAAAGGACCTGGGGTGGTTGTGCAGGCAGATATGAAGTTCTCTGAGCAGTGCAGACGGGCAGCAAGAGTAGCTCATGGTGTATTGTCAATGATATATAGGAACTTTTCTAGAAGGGATAATGAGGTGATTATTCCCTTGTATAAGGCAATGGTCAGACCACACCTAGAGTACTGTATACAGGCCTGGAGGCCTCATTTCAAGAAGGATGTAGAGCTGCTGGAACGAGTACAGAGAAGGGCAACAAGAGTATTGAATAGAACAAAGGGGTGCTCTTACGAAGAATGGCTTTTAAGTTTTGCAAATTACAGTGTCTAGAGACTAGGCACCAGCGAGGTGACCTGATAGAGGTGTATAAAGCCTTGAATGATTTGAGCATGCTCAATGCTGATGGGATTCTCCCTCTGCTCAGAATAATCACCTGAGAGGGCATAAATTCAAATTGAGGAAAGACAGATGTAGGATAGACGTGCGGAAATTTACTTTTAGCCAGCGTGTGGTTGGTTGGTGGAACAGACTTCCATCCCTTGTCGTGGAAGTTGATAGCCTAAATTAAGTTTAAGGCTCAGCTGGACAGGCATTTCGAACGAACAGAGGGGTGAAGTGGAAGTGGTTATTTATTTATTTTTTTAAATTAATTAATTAATTTTTTTTTTGGCTGATGCTGCATAAGCTTGCTTTCTTGCATCAAATGCCTCTACTAATACTATTGCTAATGCTTTACCGTCCACTGAATCACCCTTTCCAGTATAAATAGAGATTTCATGAGTATATCCCTTGGACAAACATAATTTATAAAATTTGATCCCATATTTATGAGATTTGTTAGGGATATACTGGTGAAAGAGTAGTCTTCCACGCCAAGGGATCAAACTTTCATCAATGACCAAGTTTTTTCCTGGCTTTAACACACTTTGAAAATTCCTATTGGCTTTATCTAATAAAATTCTGATTTTGTTGAGATGGTCTTGTCCATTGGCAGTTTCATTGTCAGAGAAATGCCAATATTTCAGCAGATCTAGGAAAAGATCTCTACTCATAGATTTCCTAATGAGATTATTCAAGTATAAATCTTTTTTTGACCAGTATAATCTTATATCTGGGACATGAACAATTCCCATCATCAATAATATTCCAAGAAATTTTTCCATTTCTGGTCCAGTGGTTAGTCTCCAATCAACTTTCTTCTTTTTGGGTGTTCATATATTACTAGCTGCTGATGACAAACAGTACTGTGCACATCTGTTGTTTTCAGTCACCATCATCTGAAGGATATCGTCAGTTAGAAACAGTTTGTATATGTGGTAAAGTTGGTTCAAATCAACATCAACAAGGATTTCAACATCTTTATTATATTCATTAAATGAAATTTTAGTTTTCCCTACCTCTTTCCAAATAACATTTTCAGACTTAGATGCATTGGAGATTACTTGAGAATCTGGGTCATTATTTAATCACTGATTTCATGATATTCATCACTTTCATCAGATTCTTCTGAGGTTTGGATCTTATCATCACCATCACTGTAATTGGAATGTAGGTCTAAATCATCTAATTCTGACCCATCATTGGATTCATCACTAAAGAAATATTGTGACTTCTCTTTTGTCCACAAATCCAACTCTGTTCTCGATATTCCTGGATGATTTTCATCATGTTTTTGGGCACCTCTTTCTTTCAAAAGAGATACATCTGAATCATCACTATATTCATCAAACATTCGTATTTAGCTCGTTTTCCATAAAAAGAGGAGGGGTTCATTTCAAAACTTCTTAGAAATAGGTATCTATAAATACGACAAATGAAAATTTGAAATATCTAAAGAGTTTAACTCGATCTCTAGATTATAGCGATAAACGAAATGTTCTCCACACATGCACATATTTGAAATGAAGTCAATATGGAAGAAATAACTATTCAGTCTCATAGAGTACAAACAAATTGGAAAACAATGCTCATGGCGGTACCAGGAAGTAATTCGAGCATGCACATTGGCGCTTATCCCCATTCATTGCCACAGGGCAGGGCAAACCATGGGTGGGTGCTATCAAATTTTCATGAAAAACAAATGACAGCCCATTTTTCTTGCACATATTGTGTTATTTTCACTTAAATGAACCGAATTATGAAAAAAAAAAACATAGTCGTCATTTGAGAAATAAAAGTCATGAGTCTGTCTGTCTCTCAGGCCTCATGTTAAATAAACACCACAGCAGGAACGTGTTAAAATTAACATTTTTTATCGTGTAATTGACTTAGTGACTACCCAACTGCGCAAAAGTTTCAAAGACTAAATACATTTTCTGACTTGTTTGCATTTCTTACTCCAACTCTATTAATCCAAACAAATGAAAATTCCATTATAAAAAAACACAGAGAAGGCACAAAAGAAATTTTCAAGTGGCTTTTCAGATCATTTTCAATGCAATTACTACTTTGTGTAAAGTCACTAAAAAGTAAAATTTAAAAACTTGACTTGTTTGCATTTCTTACTCCAACTCTATTAATCCAAACAAATGAAAATCCCATTATAAAAAAACACAGAGAAGGCGCAAAAGAAATTTTCAAGTGGCTTTTCAGATCATTTTCAATGCAATTACTACTTTGTGTAAAGTCACTAAAAAGTAAAATTTAAAAAATTAAAACTATTTGCCAATTTGCAGAACTAGTCATAGTAAAATACATACTACAATATGAATGCTAGTTTTTCAGAAGTGTGCTCCTTATCAATATTATTTTTTACAATTCCGGTTACTGTATCAACTGTGGAACACTCTTTCTCGAAATTAAAATTAATTAAAAATTATTTGAGAAACACCATGGGACAACAATGTCTATCAGTGCTAGCACTGCTTAGCATAGAAGTGCAAGAAGCTGAAAGAATGGACGTTTCTAAATTAATTAATGATTTTGCCAATGCCAAATCTAGACAAAAACCATTCTAAATTACGTAAGTCAATATATTACTTCATTTAATTTTCAGAATTTATTTTTCATTTTTATATTTACAGAATTTAATATTGTTTTTGTTTTTATATTGTATTAATAAAGATTTTAAATACACATTTACCGCTTGTATTGTTAATTTTTTATTTTTACCAAAACAAATATTTTCACTGGGGCCCACACTAAACTTTGCATTGGGGCCCACTTTTTCTAGTTATGCCACTGTGCAGCATTTGGCATTTATTGCACCAGGGAGAACCTTTCATTCTAAGGATGTAGGCATCAAAAAGTTTATTGTGAAATTGTTTATCCATTTCTGTTGCCATTGTCTCTTACTACAAATTTTGATGTAATATTTATAGTCTGCATATAGCACTTTAAAGGCCAGACTTACAATGCATGCTGCCATTTTCACTGCTCTCTGCTTCTTCATTCTCCTTGATTCCAATGTGCCCCAGAATCCAACAGAGTTTTACTGTTTGATTCCATCTAGTAAGCATATGTAGTGTGTTTTGAATATGTCTCAGGACCAGGTTATTGTTCTCAGTGCCATGGTGTAAAGTTTGTATTACACTGAGGGAATCTGTAAAAATCAGACAGTGTGTGAGTGTCTTATACTATATTTGGTTTAGGGCTAACTGTACTGCTTGTAGTTCTGCTGTATAAATGCTACATTCAATAGGAAGTTGTGCTAAAACTAAGTTGGGGAAGATTGCTGCCATGCCAATTTTGCTATGTTTTGGTATGGGTGTAGATTTTGCCTCCTACAGAAATGTATCCAGACTGTCTTTTGTGTGGAGATTCAGAAGTTGTTGTTTTGGGCCCATTTGAGAACTTTATTAATTGCTCCTTGCAGCTGAGATTCTATTGTTCACATGTTGTGAGAGTGGCAAGAAATACTGAAATCATCTATGTGGAGGACTGTGTCCACTGTATTTGGCATTTGTTTTGCTACAGAGTTTATTTTTATGGAAAAGAGGGGGAAGGCTCAGAGTGTACTACCAATGATCAATAAACCTTTGCCAGTAATAAAAAAGATAGTATTATTCCTCTTTATAAAATGATGGTGATATCACATTTGAAATATTCATTCAGGTCTCTGGAAGCCTCACCTAAAAATGTCCTTCAGTGGGACTTTTTAGGTGGGTCTTTTAAAGAAGGGCAACTGAAGTAGATGAAAGTGCCACGAGGAGTGTTAGAAGATATGAACTACAGAGCCTAGAGACTACCCACCTCAAGGGTGACCTGATAAAAGTGTTAAAGGCCTTAAAGGAATAAGTAGAATGAACAAGAGTGGTATTTTCATGTCGACAGGTGAGATTTTTTTTTTTTTTTTTGGTAGTTGTTGGCGCATCGGCTTCTGTGGGCAGAAGCCGATGCGCCTCTGCCCATAATGCACCTCCCAAGGCTTTTGCAGTACTTTGATCCAAGCCTGAGGCGGATTTGAACCTGCAACCTTTGGGTTGCCAGGCAAGCACTTTACCCACCCGGCTAGCCCGGTCGGCGACAGGTGAGATAAGGGGAGAAAAAATATAAAATTTTGGGATGCAACAGATATTAAATCTTATGAAATTCCCCTTCTTGGAGCATATCATTGTTCACTGGGAATAAGCTGCCTCCCAAAGTAGTTGAGGTACAGGGTCCTTAAGAAGGTTAAATGCAGAACTAGATTGTTAATATTTTTTTTAAATATGCACATTGTGATTGACTCGGGGATTTTTTTTGTTGGCTTAAGTAGAATAAGTTCACTTCCTTGCATCATTTGACCTCATTAATACTAAACCCCATAATAAGTCCTTATTTTGACAAAGTATGGTAACTAGCATTAGTTTTATTTCCAGCAATTTTCTGGATTGTATGTCATCAAACCAGTAGCACTAGAGGAGGAAAAATTTCTTCAGAGACATGGCATACTGAAATTTCAATGCTCAGTCCATAAAGATTCCACATGGACAGAGTAGCAGACTCCAATCAGTTAAAAAGATGCCTTTATTTCATTTTCTTCTGTCATGTCTAGGGTCTCTCTCCCCAGGAATTTTGATACTATAGTTTCAGTAACATGCTGGAGTTTATTACTATGCTCTGAATCATCACTTCAGTAACAAACAAACAACAGCATTTCAAAAGTGATCACGTTTTCTTGCTTATCCATTCACACCAATGAGAAGAGTTACAATATTTACTTTCGTGTTTTGGCATCACCAATTAATAGCATTTTGAAAAATACAATAGACTCTTGATTTCCGGATAGATAGTAAAAATCAAATCCTGGATAATTGATTGCCCAGTTAATTCAAAAATATCTAAAAATGTTCAGCAACGTACCTAAAAAATATGGCAATAGATAAAAAATGAAATTTACCATGCACTACTTGTGTGTCCAATACAGTGCTTACATAGGTATAAAAACATACCCTAAGGTAATGATATGTGCTTGCGTCAGCTGGCAAAGGCTGACGACGGGAGTGCACAGTAATTTTCACAATTTTTTTTACAAGATTTTTGTTTTAACTTAAAAAGTCTGTTGATATCTTTAAAACATGTTTTGTTTTTAATATAATATTTTAACTTTACAAAAATAGGAGAAATAAGTGAACATCAATTCACTAAAAAAATTACGTAAATATAGATTGTTTTTTTTTTCCTTTTGCAACTTTTTGACGAATGGCACTTTGAAACCATTTTTGGAACCATTTTTTCCAACAGAACACTATCATCTTGCTGCTCCAGGTATCAAGAAGTGCTTCTGCATCGTTTAAAGCAACACTGTGGCTAATTTTTAAGTCAACATCAACTCTTCATCAGGTTCATCGTCATTGCTTAGTGGTGTGTAGTAGTCGTTACATGATGTAAAATTTATTCATCATTTAGTACTTCATTGCCAGCTAAATCTTTGTCAGAATTAAGTCAATCATGAATTGACTGCTCATCGACATCCCCACACCCCCCAATTGTTGCAAATTTCATAACATTTCTGGTACCAGGTCTTCGGAGTTTTCTTCAAATTCTAGGAATCCTTCATTGTTTCCAGTAAAATTTTATTGTTTAATCATGCTGTTGAAACTTTGTAAATCGCATCAAATACAGTCAGGTTTTTCCAAAATGTCAGTAAATCACAATCATTTTCTTCCGCTAACTTTGAGAGATAAATTTCTAAGATAAATTGCTTTCATTTGTTGGATAACACCTTAATCCACGTGTATTAAAGCTGTCACATTGGAGGATAAATATTTCCATCTTCTGATTTTAGTATTTCCTCATTAGGATGACTTGGTGCATTGTCTAATAGCAGGATGACTTTCTGTGGCAAGTCCAGTAAAGCCAGATGCTGGTGCACGGTGCACCGAAGGCGAATTTAGTTCTAAACCAACTGGAAAATATTCCCTTGCCTATCCAGGCTGACTTATTATTGTAGTGATCAACAGTATTTGAGAAAACCAATGGTTGTTTTGCTGTTCCAATTATGCAGAGTTTCAAGGAATAAAACTTGGCGGCATTAGCACAGCAAAGAACTGTCAATCTTTGCTTTTGCATTCTATGGCCTGGAGCTTTTACCTCGGTTTTGTAAACCAAAGTTTTTGAAGAAAGACATTTCCAGTACAATCCTGTTTCATTGGCATTGTAAATTTGCTAGGGCACAAGTTCACTGGTTTCAATAAATTTTTGAAACTCACTGGGGAATTCTTGGGTGGCTGGTGTATCACCACTTAGTTTTTCACCTTGAATGGCAATTTGGCAAATACCATGCCTTTCTTTAAACCATGTCAAGCACCCAGTCATACCTTTAACGCAGTCTGACGTGCCTGCAAAATCTAATAGCTTCCCTTTATTTTTTACGATGTCATGTATGGTTTGGTCACCAATCACCCTGCAATTTTAATTCATCGAAAAAATATTTTGCCTTGGCTGCACAAACTGCCCCAGAGACTGGAATGCCTTCTGCTCTTTGTTGACTAAACCACAACACCGTTGCCTTGTCGAGGTCCTTGTATGTAGACTGTTGGAATGCCTTCTGCTCTTTGTTGACTAAACCACAACACCGTTGCCTTGTCGAGGTCCTTGTATGTAGACTGTTGCTCGTTTTCCTAATGGTCACACCTTTAACGCTATCTGATGTGCCTGCAAAATCTAATAGCTTCCCTTTATTTTTTACGATGTCATGTATGGTTTGGTCACCAACAGAGGCAGGCTGGCCATAAGACTTACCGGGGAAACCCCAATAGGCCGGAGACCAATGGAGGCAGATGTGATTTTGGCCACAAACAATATAGCCATGAACACTAGTATTAGGCCACTACAAGTTTTCCCCAGTAAGAATTTTTGACCCAGTCCACCGCTGGTCACCAACATTAATAATGGTTCATTAAAGATTTAATGGATGCACCGTTTTCAAAATTTTGAATAATTTCAAGTTTTTATTCAATTGAAAGCACAACTCTTTTGTGTTTACCCATCATTTTTGCGATTTCTAAACGAAAAAATATTTACTATAAAAAAATATTGACACTCCTAACATAAATAACGAGACAAAAATTTGTCTTTTTTTGCGGTGCGAAGGAACACAAAAATCCACGCAATGCACTAAACAAACTAAATTTTGGTTCTCTTTCTATTGTTTTTTTTTGAGGGCTGGTGTAAAGACAGTGAGGGTTGCAAGATAATAGGTACATTCATCTCCCAATCACAACTTATAACACCCGCTTCTTGTCACTTATTTACAACTTGCAAAACATCTGTTTATACTTATTCTATTTATTACTTGAATTTTATGATTTCCAGTGGATATATATATATATATATATTTTACTTTGGAGCCTTGAAGTGTCCCGGTTAATCCGCTACTGGTAAATTGAAACTCTGCTGTATTTAAAAATGCTATTAATTGTTTTCTGGGAAACATCTTATTTTGAAAAAAATTCATTAATTCAATTATTTTATTAATAAAAAGAAATCAAAACAAATAAAATAAACATATCATATACATTAATACTTGCAACAATTTTTCATATACTATTAATTGTAAATTATAAAAATACTTAATTTTACTACTGATATATCATGCATGTGTGTTAGGTCTTTTTTTTTTTTTTTTTAAGCGAACTTAATCAGAATTTATTGATGCCTGGAAATTGATTTCATCCTCTCTTGCAGTCTCTGTTTTTAAATCAAGTTAGGATTATTCTTCACTTACTCCTAACTTTTTATCCATATTTATTATTTTTTTTTTAATGAAAATCCCAAACACAAACAGTATTAGAAACTACAGTACAGTACTTAGTATCATAAGTGGGTTGAAGAGTGAGAAGAAATAAAAAGATATCTGTTGACATTAGACTTGAATTTCTGTATATTATAATTTTCAGGAAATACGTATGAAGGGGGGTTGTTCCGGAAAACAGAAGGGGGGGGGAAGAGTGAGAGAGGTCAATTCAGAAGAACAGTGCCCAAGGAAGTATCTATAGAAAAGGCATCCAACAGAAACAGAATGTCTATGAAACAGACAGTGGAGAGATTTTGTAAGAGATGGGTCATTAATTAATCTAACTGCCCTCTTTTGAATGAAGTCAAGAAGCCTGAGAGAGAGGTTATGGGGGCACCATTCCAGATGTGGGAAAAATATAACCTTTCAATCTCAATAACATGTTTTCATCATTCTTTCCATTCTGAAATACCAATGTCAGCTGCTTTTTTGTTCATATAATGAATTAACGTCATCTAATTTAAAAGACAGATTATGAAATACAACATACTGCTTTATCAGTCCCATATTAACTCAATTGGGTTTAGGTCTGCATGGTAGGGGGCATACGAAGGTACCGATGTAATTGGTTACTAATACTTTTGGGGAATATTGGGGATTAATTTTTCTTCTATATGGCATTTTAAATTCACCCAATCCATTTCACTGTGATAATCTTCCATCTTCTGTTGGACACTAAATGTAAGAAGATCATTATGGACAAAACCATTATCTCCTCTGGCACGAGCAATAATTAAACGAGAGCCTTTACTTTCTAGAGTTAAAGCTGGCTTTCTCACTGCTTTGTTTAGGTTCCATTTTACATTTTTTTGCCATATTTTTGCAACTTACGAGAGCTGTACAACCAAGTTTCATCCATATATATTATAGGTCATCCTTCTCTAAAATGTTTTATAGTCCTCGAACATGAAATTTGCAAGTTGACAATATCAGACCATTCTTTTAGAGGAATTCTGTTTGTTAAGCATTTCTTCTATCAGAATCCTAAACATTTATTTGTCATAATGCTCTTTAACTGTATTTAAGTCCTATATCTTCATTTAGTTTTCTGATAATTTTCTTTATCACAAGAATTTCTTTATCATTTTTTACAGCATAAAACTCATTGATGATGATTCTTTGTATTACATATTTATCAAAATCGATATGACTTTTGCGATACAGATGGAAACATTTATTTGGTGATTTATATAACTTGCCTTCTAATTTCTTTTTCTTCTCCTTTTTAATTAGGTAAACTGTTAACCCTGATATGCTAGTTAATGCTGAAATTCTTTTGAATAATTTTGTCAGTGGCAGGGCCATGCCAAGCCATTTTAGAACCTGAGGAAAGAATGAAAAATTGCACCCTACTGTTAATGATGGAAACGTTGGCAATTATTTAATCTTTCTTTTGGCACCCCTTTCATCTTTAAACCTGAGACAGGTTTAAAGATGAAAGGAGTGCCAAACCCTCGGCACAGCTCTGGTCAGTGGTATTAAAAGATTTCCTTTTTTTTTATCTTGCTTTCAAGGTATTCAACCAGATTAGACACTATTCCTTTTGCTAGGCTGCGCAAAATTCTGTTTTTAATGAAGAAATAATAACTATTGGAAAAAATATATACCTTAAGTTCATTCTCAGTGTTCACTGAATGCAAAATCGGAATAGAAAGAACAACTGATCACTGCCACTATCTTCTTTTGAACTAATCCAACTGTAGGGCTGCGAGTGATCATTCACTACCAAGCACACTGCCACTACCAGTACAAATTCTTTATGAATTTCACAGTTTGTTTAAAAACATGATCAGAATCATCTTGATTCTGGACTTCTGTAAATGGAACTTTTTGGGCCTTAGTCATGATTTAAGTCCACTGCATGCTCTGACACTTTGATTCTGGGTCATACAGAAACACAACCAATTCTCATCTCCAGTGACAACACAGTCAAGGAAATTAAGATTGTTTTGGCAAGTCTGGATGAAGTCTTCTTTGTAGCACAAATTTTGCACATCCTTCCTTTTCCCTAAATCTTCATCCAGAATTTCATGAATCATCTCCTCCTCCATTATTAGTCCATCAGCCATCATTTTGAGGTTCAAATGACAATCACTTGCCACAATTTCCCGAACTTTTGGAACTCTCTCTCTTCAGTTTGAGAGGTTGATGGATGCCCATTTCTTCGGTCATCGCAATCATCTTCAAGTCTCTCTTTGAACCATTTATACCATTCAAATACAATGGTATGACAAAGTTTTATCACCATAAACAGTTTTTAACATTTCATGTTTCTGTTGCAGATTTTCTAAGTTAAAAGAAAAATTTAATTTTTCTCCCTTTTTTATAATTTTTAAATTTTCTTTAAATTTTTTTTAAAAATTTTATGCTCCATTGCAAAATTTTGTGACACAGAACATTAATGCTACTAACAAACTCGTTGTTACTTGTAACCTGTCAGCCTACTGGACAATCACTGCACTACCATTTGTTAGTAGAAGTTTGAACTACAACATACCACTTCCGTTTATTTTAAAACTCACTGAACATCACTGCAATAGCATCAGTCCAGGAAATTTATTGCCACACCTGATATAAGAATCCAGAAAAAATGAAAAGGGATATATTTAAAAAAGAATTGCTACTAGATTATAACAGTTAAAAGACATGAGCAGCAAGACAATTATTTATTTTATTTTTGCAATAATAAATTTCATTTGCGATTATCTTAAGTAATATACAAACTTGCATATGATGCTTACTTATAGTTGAATATCAAATGCCCATCAATAATAAGATATGATAATTTTGGAGGGTCCTGACTTGTAATTTCTTTTATTTTGCACATTAGCAGATTCCAATCTATACTCTCGAGACCTATTAAGAAACAAGATTAATCCTCTTAAAATAGTGCTGAACTATTCCTAAGATTCAAATAAATAACAAAAATTTGAAGGGTTCATATTCCCGCAAGCAAGATTAATGTCATAGTTTGTTTGAAACCTGCAAAAAATGAGAAGTATATGACAAGCTACATGTTTGCATATACATAAAGCATATATAACACCTTATACCAGCAAAAATGATTCAATATGGTATAGCTAATATTTTAAAATCATTCATCCAGAAAAATTCTTAAAAATTAAAAAAAAAAAAAAATCTAAAGCTATTATTTTAATGTTTTAAATTAATTAAATTCAACCATCTTATATTTTCTGTAATTCTCCCATTTCTTCTATCATGCAGTATGAATGATGTCTTTTGAGGTTATGATGGTCATCATGGCAAGGTCCAATATTCCTTATAATTTGAGGATACAGTTCTAAAACAGTATTTGCAGACTGATTGCTAGATAGTCCACCAAACTGAGCCTCTTGGTAAATCTCTAGAAGGCATCTGTATCAGCTAGTGTATAATCTTGCTGCCTCTACTCTGTGAATTGGTAACTGGTAACCCCCAAAAATTATCCCATTCATTTCACAAATATAAGTAGTCTCAGCAATTAATCTGGGAGTCACAGTCCTAACTATTCACTCTATGATTCCTTTTCCTCAAAGGTGGTCTTGGGCATATATCTGCTGTGACACTCCTTGTTGTTGACAACGTAATTTGTCATCTTCTCTTTTTGGTTCAGCTTGATAATGCTGAGAGCAGCTCAGCAGTCAGGCTGAATGATATGCATGGAAGAGGGTAGCCAGAAACTTTGGCTTGATGATAATATGGTTCTTGAAAGGCCAGTGTATTAAACTGGTGAAAATCCAGATATTGCCAAACTTCATCTGCAACTAGACGAGACTTGTGTGCATGAAGTTGAAGAATACATAAGTCAGAAGTGATACAGCCATCTGAGTAAAGAATGGTTAGAAAATGTATTACTCATAACTGGTTATTAAGTGTATCAGTTCTTTCGCTCTTATAAACTCTGGACATTGTGGATCGTGGACAGCGTGTCTGGAATTCTTCTTTCTAGATTTACACTTTGCACATACTGGAGGTTCATATTTACTTTAGCATTTGCTAAACACATGGTCACGCTTGGAGCAGTGACCACAAGTGGGGGACTACTGTCAATACGTGGAGGTGGTGTGACTAAAGCTTAACTTAACTTAATTTCATCACCACCACAAAAGATCTAAATTTGTGGGCAGTAAACCCAATGTAGAGATGCTGTAACATGAATATTAATTTATATAGCCGAGGAGAAACACCAATGTACATTACTTTTGGATGCAAACTTAGTAGTAAATCGAAAAGTCGATTCCTTGGTAAGATCATCAAGTGTAATATCTAAATCTCGCAAATTTTTGAAGTAAAGATCTTCAAAAAACCTTCTTTGAATAAGTCCTTCTTCATGTCAAAAATAAGTATGTCTGGGTAAGATTTTTTAGGGGGTGATGAGGAGATTCCCACATTCAACAAAGCTGGTAGGGATTCAATCTTTGCTGTAACAGCCTCAGAGTCAGTTTCTACAACAAACACCCTTATTACAAGTAAGCCTCATAGCTTTTATTTTAATGTCCTTCAGATTTTCCTTCAATGTAGAATTGGTCACCTCCACTTCACCATCTTGACCAGTGCCTAGATTAGAGTATTCACCTGCCTTTAAAATAATAATATTATTTTCAGCAGGAGATGAAGTGGGCTTAGCTGCAATGGTGGCCACAGAGGAAGAGATGGCCTTTAATTCAGATGCTGGGGAACTAGGTGAACCATGTAGTACAGGCAGTTCCCGCTTTACGAGTTCTCGGGTTTACGAGTTTTTTTCCCCCAAGTATCAACAAAATCGAAAATATGAACATTAATTGCAAAAAATGAATGTTAAACATTCATAAATACTGCATTTCAAACCATGTGCGTAGCTATACAATACAGTGTACACAGCTTTACGATATTAATCTGTTCCAGAGACACCATCGTATCGTACAAAATATCATAATATGAACCCAATAACATATTTGTTTTTTGGTAATTCGTTTCAAGATCTCGGAAGTTGAAATTTTCGCTGTATAACTAAGCTATGTATCTCTCTAAAATGTCATTTTTAAGGTCACGTGCATGACCTTAAGGCCATATAAAAGGTCATGAGCATGGTTTGTAAACTGTATTAGTTACCAATTCAAATAATTAAAATGCACTACACTTTCATTGTTATCATATGTTCCATTATAAGAATCAATTTTAAAAGCCCTTGTGATATTTTTCTAAAGTACATTTCTGGAAGTCCCGACCATAAAACAATTTGCACTTTCCAGTTTATTGGGGTTTTTTTCTGTTAGTGCAAGCAATTATAAATGAGTAGTAAACTCAATCTTCTTGCAATTGCGAAAATACTGATAGCTGAAATTGTGTGGTTTTTTACGTTATTATGGTGAAATGTGTTTCCCCTTTACTGAAATCTTCAATCGTAATAAAAACAAATAAATTTTCAGAATCTTCTCTTCATTCCTTTTTTTTAAGCTTCGTAAACTTGCTACTCCATGCGAATCATGTTATTAGCAATTTGTGTGCCGTTAAAAAATGATTATGCATGCAATCATGAAATTTATAATTAAAAGAGATTATCTTGGAAACAAATACCTCTTGAAACATTTCTGAAGAAGACGACTCCATGTGCAACAAACCAACAAGTGCTGAGCCAATAATGAGTGATCAATGAGTGTGAATTTAGTCGATGATAATGAAGAATAAACATTAACATAAGTAGTAAATAATTTCTCTATTATTATAATTTGCTTGATTTTACAGGCTACGTTTTCATTTCTTTTGATAAATCAATCATTGTTTAAACAAACTAATTAGCTAACTAATTTCATTGTTGAGAACGTAACCCCTATTTTTAACCTTATTATTATTATTACTATTAGCTATATGGTGCAAGGAAGCCTGAGGCTGATGCTGCACCAGCCAAAAAAAAAAAAAAAAATTCAAGAATGATGATATCTAGCTCAGGACCCTGGGTGTGCCAAGCCCATACTCACCAGATGTGAGCCCCCCCCCCCCCACTTTACGAGCGTGCACTAGGAATGAATTAACTCGTAAAGTCGAGAACAAAGTGAATCAAGGTAGTGGAAACAAACAGGAGGTACAAGAAGAGAAACATGATTTTCACTTTCTTCCAATTTAGTCTGAAGCTTTGTGTTCTCTAAGAAAAGTTTATTTAATGCATGGTCAAGGCCGTCCCAATACTGAAGAACATTTTTGGCCACTTGTTTAGTCATTTCATTGGATTCTTTAAACAAATATTCCTCAGGATCTGTAGCCTCATGTGTAAAATGCACAAAGGCTACAGGCAGGACCTTTTTGGAGACTACTCACAAAAGAAATGGTGGGATCAGCACTCCATGAGGATGCAGTACATTGCCACACGGAAATGTAAGTGAAAGCAGCACTTATAGAAACATCAAGTTGAGGATGTATAGCAGAAGCACAATTATATCAAGCATTGAAATACCACCAGTAGAATCAGAAGCAGTCTCATAGACTGATAAAGAATGTACAAGCAAAGCAAAGGTGTCAGATTGAAAATATAATAACTCAATTTCTGAAGATCCCAACCTCTTCAGAAGAAACGTGGTTGAGCATTAGGAGAAGCAGTAGTACTGTCAGAAGAAACATCACTATTTCCAGTGATGTTTCTTCTGACAACTCTACTGCTAGTTGTTTGTTTGTTTGTTATTTGGTTTTTAGGAACTAGGGCCATATTGCTTCGGGGATATGCGGTGGTCATTCCCTGACCTTTCTGCATCCTCCATATTTGGTGGTCACGGGTTCGAACCCCGGTCTAATCAAGAAGCATGTGCGAAGCACTGCTGCTCCTGCCCACCTGGCTACGGAGGCACCTCTACTGCTAGTAATGTTTCTTCTGATAACATTACTGCTTCAGAAGAAAGATCACTAGAAGTATCAGCAACAGTAGCAATACGAAATCAGGATAAGTTGCTAAAGGTAGAGTTAGCCGCTCTTGAGTTGGAGGGGACTATCCAACAGTTTTGTTGGTATTGATACAGTTCACAGAATTATATTAACAGAAGTAACAAACAGCATTTCTTGTAATATTTAAGTAATATGTAATATGGTAATATTTAAAACCAAAGCGTTATGATGAAAGAACTTTATAAAAAAACACTAATAAATCACACAGAAAGTTGCTGAAAAATTCCATCATGAGGTGATATTTAAAGCGCCTACCATCAATAAGAAAATCCTAATAACAAGTTAACACGTTATTAGGACTTCCTCAAGTAAGAGAAAAAAATCTGAAGGTACACTGGTGTGCAAAACTTAAGGATCAGTCAGGTTTTCACCTGTAGATTTTCATAGGAGTGGCCTGGATATGGGAAAAGCATAGCAAAGGAAACTTGTGAAGTACAGAAATGATGAAGGAAACAACACTAACACAACAACGGAAACAAAACGGTACAGAGGGACTTTATTCAAAAATGGCAACCTAGCACTGGCTGCCATGATACAGATGCATCACTGCCAAAGATAGAACAAAGAGGTGGTCCTCAGTAGGAAATATGCACCCCTAATGTCGATGCAGGTTTTGCACTGCCTGTACAAACTTAGAACGATGTTGTTGATAAGTTCTTGTGGCAACATCATCCATTCCTCTGTAAGCACCATCTTCGGCTGGTGAACGTTTGCTGGTGGGTGTGGGTGTGCCGATAGGTGTCTCCCCAGAGCGTCCCATATGTGTTCAATGGGATTTAGATCGTGGGGAAAAGGGCAGGCCAATCCATACGAACAATGTCCTCACTTTCCAAAAGCATATCCGTAAACACGAACTCGGGGCCAATGGCACCTCGGAAAGGATTACCTCAGTACAGTAGCGTGCACCGGTTAAAATACCTCCTTCCAGTATCTGGAGTTGTGTACATCCATCGAAGATAACACCTCCCCAGACAAGAACACCTCGACCGCCATATCGATCCCTTTCAGTGATGTTTGCGGGGTGATACTGTGTGCCAACCTCTCCCCAGATTAGCTGATGTCCAGAACTGCTGCTGAGTCTGAATCTACACTCATCAGTAGAGAGTACCTTACCCCGTTGCGCTACTGACCTTGTGTTCGATGCACCACTGTAAACGGTGACTCCGATAGGCAGGTGTTAAAGGTACAGAGCATACTGGCCGTCGGGCAAACAGTCCGCCTTTGTGGAGTCGCCTGACCACAGTAAACTGTGATATCTTGTGTAGTGTGCTCCTGTACAGCTAGTTTGCAATGGATCCCGTTGTCTGCTGTCGGTCCCTCTTGGCCTATAGGAGTATATAGCAGACATCATTGGGCATTGTTTTTCGTGGACGACCACCACTGATCCTTCAAACAGCTCTACCTGTCGTTCTGAAGGCTGACCGCCCACGTGAGATGATGCTATGGGCAATACTGAACTCTGTAGCCACACTCATTGCACTTCGAACTTCCCAATTATTCGACCCTGTGTAAAATCATCCGGATGTTGTCTACTGGCCATTTCGTTGTCTGTAGCAATGTATGAAACCAATTGAACATCTGTAACAATCGTGTTCACCATTCGGTAATTTGCACATCACTTCTGAACTCTTGGTTTTATCTGTTTATGTGAGCCCTCTCATCTCAATTCAAATTTTTGCATGTGCACCAGCTTTCTACTAAACGGCCACAGTTATGCAAATCGTCATAGGCTGTTTCGTTTGATTTTGTGGTTGTAACCTTTAGAAATAGTGTTGGTTCTTAAGTTTTGCACACCAGTGTATTACACATTCAACCAAATGAAACACACCACATAAAACATTAGCATAGGCATATAATGCAAGAAAGCATCATATGCCTTTGCTAGCATTTTTTGGCTGATGCTTATATAGCATCAGCCAAAAAAAAAAATAAAATAAACCCATCCACTCGCTCCAAATGTTTGTCAAGTTCTGCCTTGAATCTATTTAAGCTATCATCTTCTACGACACATGGAAGTTTGTTCCAGCAATCAACCACACCCGCTGGCCAAAGGCAAACTTCCGCACATCTATCCTACAACCGTCTTTCCTCAATTTGAATTTATGCCCTCTCAGACGATTATTCTGAGCAAGAGGAAAAATCCCATCTGCATTGAGTATGCTCAAACCATTCAAGGCTTTATACACCTCAATCAGATCACCTCACAGGTGCCTAGTCTCCACCCACTGTAATTTGCAAAACTTAAGCCTTTCTTCATAAGAGCAACCATTTGTTCCATTCACTAATCTTGTTGCCCTTCTCGGTACTTGTTCCAAATCAGCTCTACATCCTTCTTAAAATGAGGCCTTCAGACCTGTATACAGTACTCAAAGCGTGGCCTGACCATTGCCTTATACAAGGGGATAATCACCACCTTATCCCTGGTACAAAAATTCATTCCTGTATATCATTGTATAGCTCCTGTGAGCTACTCTTGCAGACCATCTGCACTGCTCAGAAAACTTCATATCTGCCTGCACAATTACCCCCAGGTCCTTTTCATTCTCTATCACTGTCAGTGTGGTACCAAAGAGTTGATATGTTACTCATGGGATTACTGCTTCCAATATGTAGTATTTTACATTTGTCAAATGAAAGTACACTGCTGCAACAGGATCAAATTACATTTGATCCTGTTGCAGCAGTGTACTTTCATTAGTGTCATTAGTGAATTTTGACACTGTTGTGCATGGAAGACTATTGTACAAATTGGAGCAGAATAGTATTAAGGGTAAGTTGCTACAATGGATAAAAGGATGGTTAAGTGGGAGAAGACAGAGGGTGGTAATCAATGGGTGCTGCTTTTCATGGACTAATGTTATTAGTGGAGTCCCACAGGGTTCGGTGTTAGGTCCACTGTTATTTTGTATATTTATCAATGATATTGATGAAGGTATATCAGGCTTAATGTCGAAGTTTGCAGATGATACAAAGGTTGGCAGGGTTGTTAATGACAGTAATGGCAGTGTGCTACTGCAACAGGATCTAGATAATTTTGGCAGATGGGCTAAGAAGTGGCAACTGAAGTTTAACCTTGACAAATGTAAAGTATTGCATATTGGTAGAAGTAATCCCAGAAAAACGTACCAACTGTGTGGTGCTACACTTAAGGTGGTAGAAAATGAAAAAGACCTGGGAGTAATTGTGCAGTCAGATATAAAGTTTTCTGAGCAATGCAGACAGGCTGCCAGGGCAGGTCATGGGGTTTTGTCAATGATATATAGGGATTTTGCTAGCAGGGAGAAGGAGGTGATTGTCCCTCTGTATAAGGCAATGGTCAGGCCACGCCTTGAGTACTGCGTACAGGTCTGGAGGCCTCATTTTAGGAAGGATACAGATTTACTTGAGCATGTACAGAGAAGGGCAACAAGATTGGTGAGGGGAATGAAGGGATCCTCTTACCAAGAGAGGCTTTAAGTTCTGCAAATTGCAGTGTCTGGAGACTAGGCACCTGCGCGGTGATCTGATTGAGGTTTATAAAGCCTTGAATGGATTGAGCACGCTGAATTCTGATGGGATCCTTCCACTTGTTCAGATTACGAACCTTAGGGGGCACAAATTCAAATTAAGAAAAGACAGATGTAGAATAGATGTGCGGAAATATGCCTTTAGCCAGCGGGTGGTTAATTGCTGGAACAAACTTCCATCTGTCGTTGTGGAAATTGACAGGTTAAATAAATTTAAGGAGGAACTGGACAGGCATTTGGAGGGAATGGTGTAATTTTTTTTTTTTTTTGGCTGATGCTGCATAAGCTCATACACTTGCTTTCTTGCATCACATTCCACTACTACTACTACTATTATTATTAACAACCCTGCAAACCTTTGTATCGTCTGCAAACTTGGACATTAAGCCTGATATACCATCTTCAATATCATTTATAAATACAGAAAACAACAATGGACCCAACACTGAACCCTGAGGGCCTAATAACAGTAGTCCATAAAGAGCAGTGTCCATTGATTACCACTCTCTGTCTTCTCCCACTCAACCATCCCTTTATCCATAGCAGTAATTTGCCTCCAATGCCACACTGCTCCAATTTTTGCAGCAGTCTTCCAGGTGCAACAGTATCAAAGGCTTTTCTAAGATCCAAATATATGATATCAAAGTTATTCTTTGCATCCAGTTTCTTTGTGACTACACCATAGTATCCAATCAAATTATTCAGACAAGATTTCCTCTTAACAAACCCATGCTGTGTCCGAGCTATAACTGAAGTCTTGTCTAGATGATCCTGCAATGCTTCTTTAACCAGTGCCTCTATTAATTTCCCTAGAACAGAAGTTAAACTAACAGGTCTGTAATTACCTGTGTCTCCCTTTGATCCTCCTTTGTGTTTTGGGGTCACATTTGCACATCTTCAATCCATGGGTACATCCCCTGAGTCTAGAGAAGCTCTCATAATTATGGCTAAGGGTTTGCTTACTTCCTTTGCCCCCTCCTTTAATGTAATTGGATGGATTCCATCCACCCCAGGTGCCTTTCTTGTGTTTAACTTCAACAATTTCTCCTCCACTTTACTCTCAGTTATTACAAGATTATCTAGCTTACTGCTAGAGTTGAATACACCTCTGGCATTCTCCTCCCTGAATAACTCCTCATGTGTGAATGTCGATGCAAAATATTCATTTAGTTTGTTAGCTACCTGAGCAGGATCATCGACAGTTGAACCATCAATATCAAGTGGACCAATCTGGTTCACCCCCTTCCTTCTAGAGTTTATGTAAGTAAAGATCTCTTTGCATCCTTTGCCCAAGATTTCTCGTAATCTGCCTTTGCCTGCCTAACCTCCTTTGTATCTTGGTTATAGACCATCTTATATCTATCATAGGCTTCTGTGTCGTGTCACGTGTAAATTTATATGTATCCCATGCATTTTTCTTCTCTGTCACATGTCTAATTAGTTCATCTCTGACATCCATTTAGGCCTAAATCTTAAAGAATATTTCTTTGTTGGTATGAAAAGCCTCGTAGCTTCCAAGATTAATTCTTTGAATACTTCCCATTTTGAATTTGCTGTTGGTAACATAAACAGTTAGTTCCACCGTATAGAATTTAAATACTGTCTCAGACCACTGTAGTTGCCTTTACGAAAACAATAACCCTTCCCTTTAGCCTTGATGGTAGTTACCTCTTTGAGTAAATCCTACTTCAGCACACTGTGATCATTGCCACCTAGTGGTTCCTTTATCTGCAGATTCTTGATGCATGAAGAATCACTACTGATAATCAGATCAAGAGTATTACTCCCTCTAGTTGCCTCCCGAACATGTTGCTGTAGAAAACAATCATCCAATAAATCCACAAAAGCCTTGCTAGTGTGTGTGACCAACTCACAAATTCCAGTCAATATCCGGAAAATTAAAACCCCGCATTATAAGACACTCTAATTTACTGACCCACTCTATTTCTCTGTACAATTTCTCATTATACTCGTCAGATTCATTAGGCCTATAACACACACCTACTCTCATTTTTCCTTTCCCAGTGATTATGTCACACCAAACAGACTCAACATTGCATTGTCCACCCACATCAACTGGATGCACTTCCTTAGATTTTATGTGTTTCTTAACTAACAGCATAACCCATCCTCCCTTCCTGTCCTGTCTATCCTTTCTGTACACATTGTACTCCCCAAATTCCAGTTCTGCACTGCTTATGTCTGTGTGACACCATGTCTCTGATATCCCAACAATATCTGCCTTTGATGTCTTGACTTGCACTTCAAGCTCATTGAATTAGCATTAGCATTAAGCAGAGGCATTTGATGCAAGAAAGCAAGCTTATGCAGCATCAGCCAAAAAAAAATCCGCTTCCACTTCACCCCTCTGTTCGTTCGAAATACCTGCCCAGCTGAGCCTTAAACTTATTTAGGCTATCAACTTCCACGACAAGGGATGGAAGTCTGTTCCACCAACCAACCACTTCGCTGGCTAAAGGCAAATCTCCGCACGTCTATCCTACATCTGTCTTTCCTCAATTTGAATTTATGCCCCTCTCAGGTGATTATTCTGAGCAAGAGGAAGAATCCCATCAGCATTGAGCATGCTCAAACCATTCAAGGCTTTATACAGCTCTATCAGATCACCTCGCTGGTGCCTAGTCTCCAGACACTGTAATTTGCAAAACTTAAGCCTTTCTTCGTAAGAGCACCCCTTTGTTCCATTCACTAATCTTGTTGCCCTTCTCTGTACTCGTTCCAGCAGCTCTACATCCTTCTTGAAATAAGGCCTCCAGACCTGTATACAGTACTCTAGGTGTAGCCTGACCATTGCCTTATACAAGGGAATAATCACCTCCTTTTCCCTGCTAGAAAAATTCCTATATATCATTGACAATACACCATGAGCTACTCTTGCACCCGTCTGCACTGCTCAGAGAACTTCATATCTGCCTGCACAACCACCCCCAGGTCCCTTTCATTCTCTAGCACTGTCAGTGTAATACCTCAGAGTTGATACGTTTATTAACTATACCCCTAGCATTGGTGTACATGCTAGTATACATGCACCTGTTTCTACTCTTAGTTACTCTAACACAGCCCATATATTTACTTGTTCCACTATGACTCCCAGCAGTCCTGGAAATTCCCATTGCTTTGCTTTCCAGGCTGCTGCTCAATTGCATTCCAATAGAAGTAGTGCAAGAATCACTTTTACCTCTGCCAGTGGCTACTGTTAATCTATTAGTTTGTGTATCCCCACAAGCTAGCAGTTTTCCGACCCATCTCGATAGCATCAGCAAATATTCTTGCACCATTTCTATTTAAGTGTATTCCATCCCTGTAGAAGCAGTGTCTCCTGTTAACAAGTACAGACCAGGCTGAGAAAAATTTACCCCTGAGAAAACTGCCCACAGTTGTTGGCAGTTTTGTGTGGTGGGTTTTGTTTGGTTGAATGTAATAAGAAAATAAAAAAGCAATCAGGAAGAACATGGCAAGTACCAAGTACACTTTGGCCAGCGACAGTAGCAATACAGTAATTATGATTAAAAATAACTTATTTTAGGAGTACCATACAGTGTAAAGAAGCAGTCAGGCATCAAAACCAGAGATCCAGCATCATGCACAGCATAACTATTTTGCATAAAGTTCAAAGAAAACACTTAGTATCAGAAAACATCTTAGTATCGTAGCAAATCTTGCGAAAAGAACGTGACTTCATATACTTGGCCACCTAACGGACCATCCAATATAAATTTAAGGTAAGTAATTTTCCTTGGTAATTCTAATGTTCACAATTTCATTTGACTTCATTATTCTAGTTCCACAGACCCAGCCAGTCAAGACACTGAGCCTTTTGCAATTACTAATGAGTTTACTCAAATTATTCATTTACCTACCAGAATACCAAACAACCCTAAACACACACTTGACACCCATGATCTCTCCCTCACCAACAACCCTTCAACATACATGGTCAATGTTAATGATCTTCTAGGCACTTCAGATCACAAATTAGTGATGTCTCTAATCCAATGGAGCCTCCATTCCTGGAATAAGTTTTCTGGTATTACAACAATGTGAAACGGATGATCCGTTTGATTTATATTCCTCTTTTCTTTGTTTAGATTACTCTTTTAAATCTTCTGGTCCCAATGTTTGCTCAGATAATGTCAATGAAATTATTCTTGTAGGGATGAAATCCTTTTATTCTGTGTTCCACTTAAAGTAATAAAAGGGTTTAGGGCTAAAAGCCTCAAACTATGCCAAGAATAAGTAACATTAATCTTCTATACTGGGGAAGCACTGCTTATTCGAGGTAGTGCAATAATAAGCAACTCATTGTGAAGGCATTCACAATATGAGATGTATAAAAAAAACAATGCCATTTCACCTACTTTGGTGATTTACTACAAACTAAAATGATGCTTTGTACTAACTTATTCACCTGTATTCCACCGTAAAATCTTCTTTTTCCAATAACTATGGTAAGGCTATTCAAGATAAGAATGTAGCATATCGCAATTGTCTTGTGTTCAAATTTCCACCTAATTATATGGCTACACCAAAACTCGCAACAATTGCAAAACTCTAATCCAATGGAGCCTCCATTCCTAGCCTTCAGCAATGTGAAACGGGATGATCCGTGTGATTTCTATTCCTCTTTTCTTTAGTTAGATTACTCTTTCAAATCTTCTGGTCCCAATGTTTGCTCAGATAATATCAATGAAATTATTCTTGTAGGGATGAAATCCTTTTATTCTTTGTTCCACCTAAAGTAATAAAAGTTATTAATAAAGTTATTAATTTTGAACAGGCTAAGAGTATAAAGCTAGGTTCTTGTCCAAATGGTAGTCAAGCATTCACTTTTGTCCATCAATACCCCCATCACTGTTACCATCTGATGGTTTGGTTTAATTACAGCCTTAGATAAAGAAAAGTCTACTTGCTAGCATCATATTTTTATTCTAACTCTTGTATTGAAGATCTTTGTAAATCATCTCCTTCATACAAATACACCCCACGTGATGCCGCTCATGGTCTTCTGACAGAAGGATGTTAGAAGAATTCTGAACAATTTCAAAGCCAGGAAAGCTTCAACTCCTCTGCTTATTCTCAAAACCTGTGCTCTGGGTCTGTGTTAACTTTTTACACTTTCTTATTCCACTTATGTTTTTCCTTCTGCTTGGAAATTTGCTCATATCCAGCCAAATGCCAAAAAAGGGTAACAAATCCCACCCTACCAGTTATTGCACCTTACTATGGAATGTTGTTCCCACATCTAGGATGGTGCACCCTCGCAAAATCTCGCTCAAGCTTCTTGACTCCATGCAAAAGAGGGTAGTCAGGTTAAGTAATGATTGATCTCTTACAAAGTCTCTCCACTCTCTGACTCACAGACATTCAGTTTCTGCTGCATACCTTTTTGATAGATACTTCCATGGGCACTGTTCTTCTAAATCCCCATCTCTTCCATCATGCAGTATGACTGATGTCTTTTGTGGGGACTAAGGTTATGTTCAACACCATAGCGAGATCCAAAGTTCCTTACATTTCAAGGGTACAGCTCTAAAACGGTGTTTGCAGGCAGGCAGGCCGCTACTTAGTAGACTGGACCGAACCTATTGGTACCTCTCTAGGAGGCTTCTGGATCACCCAGTGTATAATATTGCTACGTCTACTCTGCCAGATAGTGACTGGAGGGAGTCTGAGTAGTCCGTATGTGTGTGTGGGGGGTCATTGTTGAGGCCATGTTATGTCAAGGATCTGGGTATATTCTTACCATGTGTACACCATATCCAAAAATTTCATTAATTCATACAGCATGCCCCCCCCACACTTTTTCTTACCATTGAATACACCACAAATTGTAAAACTAATAGAGCAAACTTATCTGCAAAAAGATCTAAACCTCCCAAACACTTCTTAATTCATTTCACAAATATACATAGTCTCAGTTCTAATCTCAAAGATGTCCACTTCCACTTGCAGTCTGCCAAACCCCATGTACTTTTTCTGACAGAATCTCAGTTATCGGTTGATTCAACCACTGCTCATCTCATCTCAGTTGCGCAAATTATTCGCTATACGATTCCTTTCACCTCAAAGGCTGTACTCGTGCATATGTCCGTTCCGATATTCCTTGTCAGAGACTTGGTAATTTGGAATCTCCTCTTTTCAACCTTCTCTGGCTTAAAATCTCTCTACCTTATTCTGCCAAATTCATCAGTTGTTTCTACCTTTCTCCCAACTCCATTAATCATTTGGAGTTCTTTGATTTCCTCTCTTTGCAACTTGACTTTCTCCAGTCCAACTTTCCTAAGAGTGAGGTAATTTTTCTTGGTGATTTTAATGTTCGCAACTTCAGCTGGCTTCCATTCTCTAGTCACACAGACCCAGCTGGTCGAGATGCTGAGGCTTTTTCTAATGACCTCGCACAGATTGTTCATTTACGTACCAGAATACCGGACAATCCTAACCATACAGCCAACATGCTTGATCTTTTTCTCACACACAACCCTTCTAAGTAAATGGTTCAAGTGAGTGGTCCTTTAGGCACCTCACATCATAACTTGGTGATTGTCTCTTCTCCAATGGCTATTCCCAACCTCGTGTTTGTTTGGCATTACAAGAATGTAAAATGGGATGACCTGCAAGATTTCTTTTCTTCTTTTCCTTGGTCAGATTATTGTTTCAAAACTTCTGATGTCAACGTTTGCTCAGATTGCATCAGTGAAATTATTCTTGTAGGAATGGAATCCTTTATTCCACACTCCATGTTAAAATCTCATCCTTTATCGCAACCTTGGTTTTCCAATAAATGTGCTACGGCTATTCAAGAGAAGAATGTTGCATATCGTAATTAGCTTGTTTCCAATTCTTCAGTTTCATTTTCTGCCTACCCCAATGCTCACAACAATTGTAAAGCAGTTATTAATCAGTCCAAACTAGATTTTGAACAGGCTAAGTGTAGAAAACGTGCTTCTTGCCCTAATGGTAGCCAAGCATTCTGGTCTCTTGCCAAAGCTATTGGCCACAACTTTTGCCTATCTCTGTTCCTACCTCTGTCAAAACCAGATGGATCTGTTGTCACTTCAGCCAAGAATAAAGCTGACCTACTAGCATCCCATTTTTCTTCCAACTCATATATTAATGATCTTGGTAACACACCTCCCACCATTCCCAACACACTCCATTCAATGCCTCCTGTGGTCTTCCGTCAAAAGGATGTCAGAAGGATTTTGACAAAACTTGATGCTAAGAAAGATCCTGAAACTTGTGCTCCTGAACTTACTCCTGTTCTTTGCCACCTTTATTCACTTTCTTATTCCAAAGGTGTTTTTCCTTCTGCTTGGAAATTTGCTCATATCCAGCCAGTTCCTAAAAAGGGTGACAAATCCCTCCCATCCAATTATCGTCCCATTGCAATTACTTCTACTCTTTCTAAAGTAACGGAAAAATCAATTAACTGCCAACTCTTACACTACATAGAAACCTTCCGTCTGATCAACAATCACCAGTATCGATTCCATCAGCGCCGATCCACTGGTGATATTCTGGCTTATGTTACTTTTTTATGGACAAATTCAATGGAAAAGTTTGGTGAAACACAAGCAGTTGCTCTTGATACCTCAAAGGCTTTCGATCGTGTTTGTCACAAAGATCTTCTTGTTGCTGTTGTTATTTGGTTTTTAGGAGCATTAGCAACTAAGGCCATATTGCTCCGTGGATATGTGGTGGTCATTCCCTGACCTTTCCGCATCCTCCGTATTTGGTGGTCACGGGCTTGAACCCCGGTCTAATCACAAAAAGGTCTTCTAAACAAGCTTCCAACTTATGGTTTTCCAACTGTTTTTTTGTGATTGGTTATCCAGTTTTCTCTCTGTCTGCTCACTGAGGATGATGGTAGATGGCTCTCTGTCTCCTAACTTCTCCACTAATGCTGGTGTCCTCCAAGGTTCAGTTCTTTCTCCCCACTCTTTTCCTCTTGTATATTAATGACCTTCTTCCATTGACCCGAACTCCTATCCATAGTTTTGCTGATGATAGCACACTGCATTCCACTTTCCAGTTTGAGAAACCTTGCCTGCTCAATCAGCTTCAACTTCTCAAATATCCGCTACCAATTCCTTAAATGCCGATCTCCAGGTAATTCTCCATCGGGGAATAGACAACTTAGTTGATTTCAATCCTTCTAAAACTCAGTCTTATCTTATATCTCACAGTAAGGATTTTTCTGCTGCTATGCTTATCTTTGGTGACACTCCAATTTCTAGGCAAAATGATTATTATTATTATTATTATTATTATTATTATTATTATTATTAGCCATATGGTACAAGGAAGCCTGAGGCTTATGCTGCACCAGCCAAAAAAAAAAAAAAAAAAAAATTCCCGAGTTACACCCTGTGTGTGTGTGTGAGAGAGAGAGAGACAGAGAGAGAGAGAGAGAGAGAGAGAGAGAGAGAGAGAGAGAGAGAGAGAGAGAGAGAGAGAGAGAAGTAGAAAGGCATCACCAAGAAAGAGAAGAATGATGATATCCAGCTCAGGACCCTGGGTTTGCCAAGTCCATACTCACCAGATGTGAGCCCCCGGGGTTCATATATCTGTTTTGGGGATTACCCTGACTTCTAATCTCTCTTGGCACAAGCACATTACAAATATTGCTTCCTCTGCATCTAAAAAACTTGGTTTTCTCTTTTGCTCTCGGCTTTACTTCTCTTCCAAACAGTTGTTCACTTTGTACAAATCTGTCTTACCACAGAATATTGTTCCCACATCTGGGGCAGTGGCCCCAAAACCTCTCTCAGGCTTCTAGATTCCATTCAGAAGAGTGCAGTTAGGTTAATTAATGACTCCTCTCTACAGAGTCTCTGCACTCTCGAACAATGAAATATTGTTCCCACATCTGGGGCAGTGCCCCCCCAAAACCTCTCTCAGGCTTGTAGATTCCATTCAGAAGAGTGCAGTTAGGTAAATTAATGACTCCTCTCTACAGTCTCTCTCGACTCGCTGTCTCATAGATGTACCATTTCTGCTGCATGCCTTTTCTACAGATACCATGGGCACTGTTTTTCTGAATTGGCTTCTATAATTCCCGCTCTCTCTTTCAAAACAGTCCGAACATGTGCTGCCATCAGCCAACATTCATCTTCCTCATTAATTCTTTCAACTGCCGTTTTCTGGAACAACCTTCCTTCATATGTATTTCCTGAAAATTACAGTCTACAGAAGTTCAAGTCTAATGTCAACAAATATCTTCTTCCACCTTCTCAACCTTCAACCCAGCACGGTATTAAGTACTAGAGGTTCTAAAGCTCGTGTTCAGGGTTTTCATAAAAAAAAAATTGGCTCCGAAAAGAAAAGAATGAGCAAATTGTAATTTTCTCATTCTTTTCCAAACCAATGCAAACATTTTCTGCAAGCAGTCAGCAGCCATTCATCATTTAATTCAAAATCACAGAACTAACTTCTCTCTTCTCCGTTTATCGCTTCTACATCTGTTTTTTTGGAATAACCTTCATATGTATTTCCTTAAAACTACAATCTACAGAAACTCAAGTCTACCTTCAACAAACATATTCTGCGTTTTTAGCCTTCAAACCATATATATGTTTGCATGTTGATACCTTACTTTATATTTTTGGAAGACTTTATATATAGATATATATATATAAAGTAAGGCAGCAACATGCAAGTGAAAGATGTGAATTATGAAGACTAAATGGATTCCAACATTCCTTTTCACCATCTAAGACTGAGAAAAAGACCAGCTTTTTATACAAATAGCTACTTTAAATAACGAGTTTTCATGTAACGAGTTCACTAACTTAGAAAAGTATAACGCGTAATACTAAATAGGATTGGTACCAAAAGATAAAATTTACCTACCACAGAAATTTACACTGTACGGTATAATAATACCTGTCATCTTTAATAATAATGGCTAACGTATATTCAGCATATAAGTTGATCTTTGAAGCATTAAAAATTGCCTGAAATTTTAACGCTGACATACACAAAGCAAAAAAATGCTGTGCTTGAATTAAAGGCTTTTTAAAGAATTTAAGATTCACTTTTTTCCCTGGAAAACGTTAACTAAAATTCCCTTGCATCTCATGGTTCGAAGGAATACTAGAAGCACACAGTGATGTCCTTATCTTTAGCTGTGGCTGGAGAGAGTATAGTTAAAAATGTGCAGGCAGCCTTCTAAAAAGCTAGCTCTTTTACTGTGTAACTATTTCAGATCACAGGTAATGGCAACAATAAAAAGGCTGGTTGATGAATTAAACATAGAGTTAACTGCAATTCCAGGGGACTATCCAAACTACCACTGGATATCTCAATTAATGAGCCCTTTAAAGTATTTGTGCATGAGAAGTGAACCAAACAGATAAGAGGTATTGACACACAATTTAACATCAACTGCATGAACAAAGCAAACAACCATTTCCAAAGTGTGTGAATGGGGTGAAAAATTAATTACAGTTAGTCAAAACAAGACAGCTGCCATGTCTTTCAAGAAATATGCAATCCACTTGATGAATCAGTGGCATTCTTGATGGCCTTTAAGATGATGCATTAATTGAAGAAAGTGAAAGTTCAGACCATAAATTCTAAAATAACAAGTGTGACAGTAGCAACAATGCATTATTGGCTTTATATGAGGTGTAAAAACTTTGTTTTACACTTTGAAATACAAATTCACCCGCAAATTTGTATATTTGCAAGTGAAGAGAATACTTTTTTTCCCAAAGTTGACTTATAAAATGTGGGTATCATATCGTTCAAGAGAAGTGCCACAGTCCACAAACCAAACATTGCAGCACACAGTGCATGCATAGTGTCAACTTTCCTGGTGCTCAACACATCATAAATGTTCCCAAAAATGTTGGAAAGCTGTGTTATGGAGTGACAAATCACAGTATAGTTTTCTGATCTAATGGCTATATTTAGCCATTAGGTCTAGCAGATGACAGGATGCTAATGCAGTACACTGACATTGTGGCAGCAGTATGGAGAGGAACCTTTTCTATTTCAGCATGACAATGCAAAAGCTGACTGACCTGCCCAGAACTCTAAACTTGGCCCTGCTTACCACCTTTGGGATAAAACAATTCTTCTGGTCAAGCCAACACACTCAACAAGTAGCTGAATTCACCACTGTGGTGAAATAGAAATGGACCAAATACAACTTTCCCATTATAAAAAATTGGTTTGGGGGTCTATTGACAAGGACATAATGCATAATGAAGGCCCAAGGTGGGCCAACACATTAAAAAATATATTATCAACAAAAATTTCTTGGAAATGTGCAGGCATCCAGTTACTCTGACGTATAGGTCATTGGAAAAGTGTAAAATCCAGGAATTGTACAGAATGTCTATGAAAATGAAATTACTAGACAAGTAGAAATGAACTTTTTTTTTTTCAGTTTTCTTAGGTAATGTATAAAATTCCTAGACAATTCTACACAATACCTGGGAAAATTATGAAATCAACTTCATTTTCCATACATGGTTTTTCCAATTTCTTTCTTTACTTTCCATAGATGGTTTTTCCACTTTCTTTCCTTCCTTTCCATATATGGTTTTTCCAGTTTCCTTCTATCTTTCTTTCTTTCTTTCCCATGATCCATTCACATGGAAAACTGCATGCAATCACTTTATGATACTATTATGTAAGTGAATCTTAGTTTCCAACTACAAAAGGGCACAGGGGAGTATATATTACCCTAGAGTGAATCAAATAAAATAAACTTTTCTTTCATTGCCCTATGCTGTTATTTAAGTGAATCACAGTTCCAGATTTTTATACCAGAGCAAAAGGGGAAGGATAGTACTCACCCTATATCTCACTGTTAAAATGAATATTTTATGAGCCTGGAATAGTATTTCCAACATATGCCATTGTATAAAAGTGCAGCTTTAATATGAGGTAAAAAGGGGAATCCTACCCCCCCCCCACACACACAAATATTCATTTGAATGGAAATATGGAGGAGTATTATTCCCCCCATTTTTGCCCTCATATAAATGTCAGGAACTGTGATTCACTCACATAACATAATAGGATGAAAAGAAAAATTTATTTCATACTTTTCCTAAGCATTGTGTAGAATGACTAGGCAATCTATGAAATTCATTTCTTACTTTGTAGTCATTCTATACAATGTCAGGATTTTACACTTTGCCAGTAACATATATATGTAAATAAAGTTAGAGATTGATGGAATAAAGCTTGTTTACACAGGCTAGACAGATTGCCTCCTTTCACCCTTTCATATTTAAAATTTTACATATATAAAAAGTTTTATATACATAATGTTTAGATCCAAGAAATAATAACCAGTGTTGAGCAACATATTAAACCTATTCCTAAACACTTTTCTGTTTTAGAAAGGCAATCCAAAGGTAAATTTTTGGAAACTAAAGTTCAGAGTTCAAGAACAACAGGCAAATTACTTCAGCAGCATTTAATATAGCTTAGCAACTTGTTATCTAACGTTTTCTGCACAAGAGTTCCAGCTCACTAATTATTAGAATGGATCCCAGTTGCTTTTGATGAAGATGGGATGAGTGTTTCCATCATATCTGGCAAACTTTTGAAGCAAATTAAAAAACATCTCTTTCAAGTATGTATGAGCTTTATATCGACTGTTTCCATCTGACAAAACTTTTACTTCAGATATCTCTACAAAAGAATATCTCTGAATCCTAATGGACCATCTTCACAACTAAATATTACTGTGTTCAAAATCGGCATTACTTTTTCTCACAGTTCAACTTAGGCACAATCTGACCAACCACAACAAGATACAGAGTAAAGCCAATAAACTTTGCGATTCACACAAAGAGCAGCAAACATTGCTTTACCTTAAAGTTCAGAGGCATAACAAAAGTGCACTAGTGCTGATGTAACTGTATCAGATGGCAAGCCATAAATTATCTCAGTCATTCAGCAATGATACTCATACACATTCACAAATCCTTCATGTGGGTACTAAAGGTAATGAAATATTTTAATCTAGTTCCTTTTTTAACAGTGCTTGACAGTTATCCAAATGCATGTCTCCAGTGTTGATTATAGTTTCATCTACCATGTGTGTGACTGACTTAGCCTACAATGAGCATCTTCCAAACATTCTTTCTGATTTTAATGCAGTATATATTCATAATATCTGCATATATTTTCCCGTTTGTTTGCATATTAAAGTTTTACATTTGCCATATCTAATGTACTATTTTTTAATAGTACAAATTATGGCAAGATATTAGATAGATATTAAAAACATGACTTTTTTAATCATCTTTATATACAAAATATGTTTACTTTTAAAAGCTATAAAATGATAATAAACTTATTGGCATCTTTTCTAAAAAATTTCAGTTTTATTTTGCAATTATTCAAACTGTACGTTGTACAATGATTATATGTTTTAAATAATTCCTCTAGATTTCAATGAGCTTTTCTCAAAATAACCATTCAGATGAGAATACAAATGGGAAATATGTAATGTGCTCTTTGATTCCAGTGGAATTTTCTACTAATGTCTGTATCATTTTACTAATAAGTGCTCCATTCACAGTTATAGCATTTTGTAAGGATAGGATTATTTAGTAGACCATCTACTAAAAATACAACTTGCCAAACTTCTATATTCATGGAATTAATAAACCTTCAGTATCAAATTTTAAAGAAATAAGAAATTGCTCATTAGATAGAAAACATTATTCCATGTATAGTAGAGGAATTCATTAGTGATGCAAGGAACATAGCTGCCAATTTTTGGCTTTCAAAAAGCTGGAGATCAGATTTTTAGAAGCAGAAGAAAAATAAGAGATTTCTTGAAAAACGCAGGAGTGCTAAACCAAAAAAAAGGAAGAAAACAGGTAATTTTTTGAAAAAGCAGGTTTTTTTTTTTTAACTCTATCTCCATTGCCATAGAATTGTTTATCAGTACAGTATGCTTTTACACATTAGTTTACCTTACATGTCAATATCCAGTTTCTGTGTTACTGCTTCACATAATAGATTGATCACACAAGATGTCTCCTTACAAATATATTTCATACATATATTTACAAAATATGTATATAATAAAATTATTACTTACATTCCCAATTGGCATGATTTAAATCTGGTATTATGACATGGTTTGTACTTTCTTTGGGCTATTAGAAATAAAACATTTATATATAGTAAATATATTTATATATGTAACCAGAGCCATTCAAATGTTATCAAAATTTTAGAAATGAAATAAAAATTTGAAACATTATATTGGGTGCAATGATAGGTAATTGGTGAAAATAAACTTTTGGACAATGTTCCTGAGAATATTGTGAAAATTTCAAAATTATAAAATAACTATTGTTTTTTGACATTTTTGAAATTATGAAAAAGTTGAACATTGCTGTCATTCTCTTATATTTTCGTGTTGAGCAAGGCTTAAAGTACACACTAAATGCAATGGCCTTTATGCATACTGTAGAAAGAACTTCATGTTATAAGTTGCCTTGGAATTGCCCTACTTTTAACAATTGACATCAACAGAAGGCTAATCTGCCTTTTCTTTAGAGAGGACACATTGCTACAATGGCCCATTTCAAGACCACTTATCTGATGAAGGATTTTCATTAGACAGATAATCTCTAATGACAGTTCTGCAAAACTGTAGTGATAAATTCTTCAATGTGAATTGGGTATGTCAGAACCAGGGTATGTCTACCAGGGGCAAAAGTTGATGACGTCGTAGAGCAGATATCATCTTTTAAGGGCACAAAAGGTGATATACAGTTATATTGAAGGAGGCTGCAAGGGAAGTAAGCAAGCAAACCCTTGGCTATAATTATGAGAGCATCCTTAGATTCAGGAGAGGTGGTTGTTGTTGTTATTTGGTTTAATGACACAAGAGCTACTAAGGCCAAATTGTGTCTGTTCATCGTTAATTCACAAAAAGCATATTGTTAGAGAGGTTAAATTATATGCTTCTGTACAAGCCAATATGTTTTAGATATAATAAAAGTTCTTCAATATTTGCTTCATTTCCTAAGAAATTAGATAAATCAGGTGATATATTCAATGTGGAGAGTGACTGAAAAGTGTTTGACAGGATGGTTGAATGTAAGGGACAATCAACCAGAAAATGATGGACCGTAAGTTGCGCCTGACAGGATGAGCACTGTGGTGGGTTTTCTCCCAATAATAGAAAGAGATGAGTATGATGAGTGTGTCCAATTCTGAGTCTTGCCAGTACCACTTCCTCTTGTCTGTTTCATTGGAAGCCAGACAGCCACAGCTTTGGATCTTCTTTTATCTGGTAAAGTTTATTGTTGATGTCACTTTTCCAGGTCTGTGACCATTTATCGTAGCACGCTTTGCATATGACCGACTTATAATCAGAGAAAGGAACCTGAGGATGTTCTGTGAGAGCGGGTTCAGGATGTTTAGCGGCAAAGTCAGCACTTTCATTTCCCGGAATGCCTGAATGGCTAGGGATCCAGCAAAAACTGATTAACTGATTGGACATGCTGCAAGCAAATAGCTGGGAATGAATCTGTTTCAATGTAGGATGAGAAAAGGAGAAATTCTTCCTTATGGCAGAGACAGCACTAAGAAAATCTGTGTAAATTATGGAAATGAGATGGAAAGCTCAATAATCTTACTAAGCGCTAACTTAGTGGCATATAATTCAGCTGTGAAGATGCTGCAAGCAAGCGGTAGTATGGCTGAACTTGTACATAAAGGAAAAACTGCATGGTTGTTCATAGTATGGTTGTTCATAGTAGCATGAGCTGAATGTAACTAGCTGATATTGCAAGGAGGTACAATATTTTTCCCCCACTGAAGGAAGTGTGTATCTTGAGAGACAGACACATATGTCCAAGGAGCAACAGGTGTAGTTGTGTCTTGGAAAATTTCATTTAAATTGACATTCCAAGTCTGAACAAGCTCCTTGATCCTGAGTGAGGCAGGTCTATTTTCATTTGGCTTGCTCTCATAGAAGGCTTCCTAATGAGTATTATAAAGATACTCCCAACTTGGGTGTGATGGTAGACTCTGGATCTTAGCAGCATAGTGAAGCAGTAGTGTTTTTCTATGCAGATGTAATGGGGGATCTTGCGCTTCAATATATAGACTTTGGATCAGAGAAGTCCTGAAAGCTCTCAGCACAGTCCTCAGAGCACTGTGATGGATCATATTTAGCTGTTTTAAAGTAGTGCTCCTGGCAGAGTCATAATCTAGTCGTGAACGGATTAAACTTCTATAAAGATGCAGCAAAGTACACCGATCAGCTCCCCATGACATAGGTGAGACCGATCGAAGTATATTCAAATGCTTTAAACAAGAAGTTCTCAAATAAGTGATATGTGTTTGAAAATTTAACGAGCACATATCACTTATTTGAGTATTAACAAGCGGGATTGGAGTATTGTTTATTTGTAGTTCAAGTTCGGGATGGAGAGCTCGTTTCTTGCAAAAGTGAGTGACAGTGCATTTCTTTTCTGATAGTCGGTAGCCATTCCATGAAGTCCAGGATTCTATTTTGGTTATGGCAAGTTGGAGCTGCCGTTCGATGGTATTCATACTTTGAGACTGACAGGAAATGGTAAGGTCATCTGCATACATATAAGTTTGAATGGTTTTTGGGACATCTGGTGTCATGCTGCTCACTCAGATTGAAAATAGTGTTGGACTAAGTATTGATCCCTGCAGGACTCTCCCTTCCTGAATGTAAGATGTAGAAAGTATGTTTTTGTATTGGACTTGAAAAGAACGCAACTGCAGGAAATTTTGAATTATTTCCAGCAAATGACCCCTAAGCCCCAGATGGTAAAGGTCCATAATAATACCATGATGCCATGTAGTATCAAATGTTCCAAGATCTAAATTGACCATGGCTAGATGTTGTTTCACGACAAAGGCATTGCAGATATGAGATTTGGCTTTAATGAGCACATCTAGGGTTGATCTATTTTTTCGAAAGTCATACTGGTGATCTGGAAGGAGAGTCTCTGACTCCAGGATGTGAGCCTAGTATGAACCATTCTTTCAAAAATTTTTCCCATGCAGCTCGTAAGAGATATTGGCCTGTAGTTTTCAACACAGGATTTTTTCCTGGTTTTGGTAAGGCGATAATGAACGAATGGCACTATGAAGAAGGATAGGCATTTTCAGAGAAGATCCGATTATAAAAAATTAATAGGGTTCTCAAGTCTTCTCCAAGTAAATGCTTTAGCATAATGTAATGAACTCCACCTGGACCTGCGGCACTATTGGAAGATTTCTTTAATGATTCTTGAAGTTCTATTAACGTAAATGGTTGGTTGTACAGGAATGAGCGGCACGTGAAGAAGTTGATTTTATACCGTTCTGCACCTGCTTTGATGTTCTGGAAGGTGGATGCATAGGTAGCAGAAGCTGAGATTTTTGCAAATGATTCTGCTAATGCATTTGCAACTTCTTCGGGAGTAGAAATGTCTTTCCCTTTCCAATGAAGTATCGGAGAGGGCAGGCCGAGCAAATTTGCCATTTAATGCCTGTATTCTTTTCCAGATGACCCAGTTATCTGTGTAAAGACACGGATACATGGGTCATTTGGTAATGGTGGAGGCAAAAACAATCCATGAATCCCATTTTGCTTTCCACCTAACTTGTCTAGCTTTTGCTTTTAGCCTTTTAAAAGCAATTAGGTTACTAGTGGTGGGATACTTGCAGAAATTATTCCAAGCACTGTTTTTTTCTTGTTTGGCAATTAATCAATCTGTATTCCACCAGTGATTTCTGTGTTATCGATATGGTGTGGATTTTGGAATGGAGGCCTTAGCTGCAGTCAGAATCTGATTGGTTATTATTATTATTATTATCAGCTATAAGGTGCAAGGAAGCCTGAGGCTTATGCCGCACCAGCCAAAAAAAAAATTCCTGAGTTACCCTGAGCGAGAGAGGGAGAGTCAAAAGTAGAAGGGAATCACCAAGGAGAGAAGAATGATGATATCCAGCTCAGGACCCTGGGTGTGCCAAGCCCATAATCACCAGATGTGAGCCCCTGGGGGATGTAAGTGTTTACGTCATCAATATGTTGTCTTTGAACATAAAATCTGTCTAAGCATATTTGGGCAGAATAGCCACCCCAGTTTGCCTTTTTAAACTGCCAAGTGGATTGTTGATCGGGATTTGGAGTTACCCCTGTTTGTAGCGAGCAAATAATTGGAAAGTGATCACTGTTAAAGGGATTGGTTAATACCAACAATGTCATGATTGGAAATATGGATGGTGAACAAATTGATGTCTATTGCAAAAGTAGATCCGATTGCTAAGTGGATGTAGGTAGGAGATCCAGAATTTAATAAATTAAGATCATTATTATGCATGAATTTCTCCTTCAATTTGCCTCTTCTATCCATTGTTTTTTTTTTTTTTTTTGATTTGGTAGTTTTTGGCGCATCGGCTTCTGTGGCCATATTGCACCTCCCAAGGTTTTTGCAGTACTTTGATCCAAGCCCAAAGCGGGAATCGAACCCGCGACCTTTGGGTTGCCGGGCAGGTACTTTACCCACTCGGCTAGCCCGGTCGGCCTATCCATTGTGGCAGATCCCCGAAATGTATGGTGTCCATTAAAGTCACCAAAAAGACAAATTGGAGTTGGTAGTTGTGCAATGAGGTTGTCAAGTTCTGAAAGCAGAAGTGGTACAGATGGCAGAATATAAATGGAAACAATGGTAAATGATACACCAACTGCAATGCGAGCTGCCACAGCTTCTAGGGTGGTTCTCAATTGGATCGGCCTGGATGGTATGTTAGCATTAAAAAGAATAGCAATTCCTCCACGTGCAGGTGATTCTGAGTTCCTATTTTGTCTGTAAATGGTATAACTTGAAAATGGGGTACGAGTAGGAATGCTGATTGGAGTATTTGCGGCTTCGCTTCTTTGTTTTGGAGGATTATCTTTTTTAGAGGTTGAAAGTGTAGAGAGAAGTGTTAGGTGTAACATACATCTGTTTGAGCTGCAGTAAAAACAAAGTTTCGAGTGCGAGCTGCATAGGAGCGACTACTAGGCATGGTCGACATAACTTGTCTACGTGCCTCAGGAAAAGTGACTTTATTTTCTATTTTGTATTTTTGAATTTTCTTTCCTGTAATCCATAGCTCACAAGTTTTGGAAAAAGCTGGGTGGCTTCCTTTGCAGTTTGGGCAAACAGGGGTTTTGACAGAGCAATCCGCTTGAGTGTGATCTTTAGAGCCGCAGATGGGACATATGGCCCATCTGCGGCTCTAAATCACCTCTACATGCCTGCTGCGAATGCCCTTTTTCTGGCATTTGAAGCAGCGAACGGGATTCAGAATATATGGTCTAATACGACAATTCAAATAGCCAGCTTTAATTGAGGATGGCAAGTCTGGTGTACTGAATGTTAAAATGATGGATCTCGTTGGAGTGAGATTTCCGTCTTTTTTAGTCATAATCCATTTCACATTTGTAACTTTTTGACTACTCAGTTCTTAAAGTAGCTCTTCTTTGGAGACTGTAATTAGGTCCCACTCACTGATCACACCCTTTGATGAATTTAAGGTTCTGTGTGGAGTAACTGATACCGTGAGCCCACAAAAAAATTTAAGAGCCACTCAGAATGTTTTGCGGAGGCTATTTCAATGAGGAGATCTCTGGATTGTAGTCTTTTCACCATTTTTGGTGATCCAGTAATTGATTCCAAATATTTTTGAATCAAGAATGATGATAATTTGCCCACGAGTTGGGAGAATAAAGAATGAATCACCAAGAAATTTGGTAATTCATCATGGCATTGTGCTTCCCTTCTAAGGGTTTTGGGTTGGTTGGCGTCATGGTCGTTGTCGGGAATTTCTGACCTTGAGCTTGATGGCTCAAAAGGTGGATAACTGCTCATATCCAAGTTAGCTCCTTTTGGCCCTGGGGTTTATTTTTTCCGCCTAGGTTACTGGGCCCACCACGGGAGCAGTGCCGCTTGTGGCCAAGCGTATAGGTTAGTACGGTTAGTAAGATGAATTAAATTAAAGAAAAAGGTTCTTTCCTTCTTCTGGGCTCTCTTCTTAGTGCTTTTAAGAAAGTAGAGCTATTTAACAGAAAAGTTTAATAAGCAAGGGAGAAAACAAAAGAGAACCTAGTCACTTAGAGAAAAACGTTCTTCAATCGCACGAGAATCGCTTTGCCACCTGGGGTCATTCACAGGAGGTCCCCATGGACGGTAGATGTTCAAAATGTACTCCCAATTCACAAAGGGTGACGCAAATAATTATAAACCTGTTAGTTTAACTTCTATTCCTGGGAAAATAATGGAGTTACTGGTTAAAGTGATGCAGGATCACCTAGACAAGACTGCAGTAATAGTTCAGACACAGCATGGGTTTGTTAAGGGGAAGTCTTGCCTGAATAATTTGATTGGATCCTATGATATGGTCACAAAGGAACTGGATGCAAAAAATAATTTTGATATCATATACTTGGATTTCAGGAAAGCTTTTGATACTGTTGCACATGGAAGACTGCTGTACAAATTGGAGCGATATGGCATTTAGGGCAAGTTGCTGCAATGGATAAAGGGATGGTTAAGTGGGAGATGGCAGAGAGTGGTAATCAACGAACACTGCTCTACATGGACTAAGTGTAGAGTCCATGTTATTAGTGGAGTACCCTAGGGTTTGGTGCTGGGCCCATTGTTGTTTTGTGTATTTATTAATGATACTGATGAAGGTATATCCGGCTTAATGTCCAAGTTTGCAGATGATACAAAAGTTGGCAGGGTTGCTAATGATAGTAAAGACAACATGCTACTGCAACAGGATCTAGAAAAGTTAGGTAATGGGCTGAGAAGTGGCAACTGAAGTTTAATATTGACAAATGCAAAGTACAGCATATACTTGGGTTACTGCTGTAACCCAATCTCTTGGGTTACAGCAGTAACCCAAGAGAAACGTACAGGGAGTGTGATACTACACTCAGGGAGGTGGAAAATGAAAAAGACCTGGGGGTAATTGTGCAATCGGATATGAAGTTCTATGAGCAGTGTAGACGGGCTGCAAGAGCAGGCCATGGAGTTTTGTCAATTATATATAGGAATTCTGCTAGCAGAGACAAAGGTGATTATCTCATTGTATAAGGCGATGGTGAGGCCACAACTTGAGTACTGCGTACAGGTCTGGAAGCCTCATTTTAGGAAAGATGTAGAGTTGCTAGAATAGAGTACAGAGAAGGGCAACAAGACTGGTGAGAGGAATGAAGGGGTTTTCCAGGAGAGGCTTAAATTCTGTCAATTGCAGCATCTGGAGAGTAGGCACTTGCGAGGTGATCTGATTGATGTGTACAAGGCCTTGAATGGTTTGTGCAGGCTCAATGCTGATGGGATACTTCCACTTGCTGAGATTAAGAACTTGAGGGGGCATAGATTCAAATTGAGAAAAGACAGCTGTAGAACAGATGTGTAGAAGTTTGCCTTTAGCTAGCAGGTAGTTGATTGCTGGGACAGACTTCCATCTGTTGTTGTGGAAGTTCATAGGGTAAATAAATTTAAGGCTGAACTAGACAAACATTTGGAGTGAATGGATGGGTGAAATAGGAAGTTTTTTTTTCCCCCCAGGCTGATGCTCTATCAGGTTGCTTTCTTGCATCATATGCCTCAGCTAATGCTAATTTCCTTGCAAGTCACAACAGTACAAGAGAGGGCAAGAATATCCTACTTTTCATAATTTGAAGTTCTAACTTCAAATACCACAGGGCATATCACATCAAATAAGAAAGGATGTCATAGTTGAGTGATCAAATATGAAGTATGCATGTTTGGGCTGACTGTGGTTAGAGCCCATGTAAATGCTAAACAAGGTGCTCTTCTTGTATTCCCTCTGGTTTGTAAATTCCTCTGAGTCTATCTGGTCATCCCGGAGTATGAAAAGAAAAATTTACTTATTTAACTTCATTGCCAATGTTTTGTCAAATAACTATCACTAGAGACCACTATTATCTGATGAATGACCAGTAAAATTTCAAAATAGGTTGCTTAGTATTTCATCTTTTAAATAAATGGTAGAAAAACATTATTTTCAAAGTCTGACATAGCCTCATTTTGTATGTATCAATCAGCAAACTAGGTTAGTTGGTTACTTCTCAAATGTGAAATGCCTCAACAATTTGAGATCAATACACTATACAGCAAACCTAGTTTGCTCTTTGCTATATACAAAATGTGGCTATGTCCTAAATTTACTTGAATAAGTGGTAGATCATGTTTAAGTAATGCTATTTGTTTCAAAGTAGTGCAATACAAATTGTATAGACATGGTAATACAAAGTTCATTCTAATGCAAACATGATGACTACTGCATTCACTAAGCAGCTTAAACTCTGACTATCCCAAAAACACAAGAGAGGAAGTCCTATTTTTCATAATTCTAAGTATCTTCTCATTTTGGATAACATTTGATTATTTTCAGAATAATTTAGAATATTCTGGGTTGCAGTATTTGGTTATAACTCTCAGATAACTAAGTCCATAAAGGTCAGATTTCTATTGTATGTCTTACCATGAAATCTGAACAGATGGTGCTACTGGATGTACACAGAATGAATAACTATAATTTGTAGCAGTGATGTTAACACTATGAGGGCACTGTTTTCTGTTTGAGAAGTAATTTAAAAGTTATAATTTGGAAGTGGTGAAGAAATTTTTCATGACCATAAGTGTCAAAAATGAGAGACAAAGCAGTAGACTGCTCAAAGTGCAGTAAGAAGTGATTGAAAATGTCATAGGAAAAAGTTTTACTATTTTAAACTGGCATACTGCAACTGGTTTCTGAATTGCATCATAAATTGGGATTCTTCAAGGACATGGTACCATGTCTTCAACAAGAAGTCTCTCTGTGCTTGAAAAAAAAAAGTCAGTGTTTAATGCAGTCTCATGTTATTATGTATTGTAATGAAATTTCAGTAAAGCTTTTTATATAGTCTACCCACGAGAAGTTATTATATAAACTGGAGTGATCTGAGATTATAGAGAAGGTCCACAAGTGGATCAAAGGCTAACTGAAGGGCAGGAGACAGAGTGTAATCATAAATGGATATTTTTCTGAGTAGATCTGTTTCAAATCTTTATAAACCCAGAGACACTATATGAGAAACGTCTTAAACCAGAGACATCATATGAGAAACACTTTAAACAAGATACACCACATAATTTCAGTGATGCTGTATTCTTCATCTACTCAGTCCACACAGCTAAAATCTCCAATACCTTTCAACAAGATTTCTCCATTGAAAATTCCATGTCACTGCTAGTTATCATGCAAACATAAAAAATGCAAAATCAAGTTAAACCTATTCTCAATAATTACAGGCAACCCTCGTATAACACAGTATTTCTACAACACGGTTTCACTCTAACACGACTGATAAATTGCAGCAATCCTTGCACAACATGGTACTTTTATAACACAGTTAGAGAATTGCGGAAAACCTCTCAAAACATGGTATTTTTGAATTGTTGTCCGGGGAAAACCCTATTATGTTGGATATAATTTTTCAACATTTCCATTCTTTTTTGTGAATCCCCACTTTTGGCTCGCTAGTCATCATGAAAAAAAAAAAAGGGCCATCCCAGTATTTTATTTTGTTGGAAAATCCCCGTGTTAGGTTCTGTGCTATTGAACTTGTGGAAAAAAGCTAGATTTCAAAGTTTTATTACTATTGGATAATGCGCCAGGCCATCCAAAAGATTTAAGTCATCCAAACGTTGAAGTAATATTCCAACCACCTAATTAATACAGCTTTTTTAATTTACCTTTAAAACTCATTACATCAGAAAGTCGTTACAATGGATTTTGGAAAAAATTTATTCCAAATCTATTGAAGTGATGGAGGAATGGAAATATTTTTCAATTGTGGACTGTATCAGAATCATAGCTTTATCGCTCAAAGTAAAACCAAAAAAAGGTCTTTTCCACCCAGTGTGGGGAGGACGACGCTCCTACCAACTGGGCTACTCACCAGCAGTCAACATTAACTGAGTGTTGGAAAATGTATGGCCAGATTCAGTTCATTCAGAAAATATGGCCGAACTGGCAGAAAACAGAATCTGGTGATAGTGCAACTCGCTAAGTCGGTAGGAGGGGAAGGTTTTGATGATATGACTACTGAAGACATTCAAGAATTACTGGAAGAAAAAGAGGCTGGCAAAGCAGATTTGGTGGAAATGGCATTGGAGGTAAACCAAATCAATTCAGAGGATGATAGCGCAGATGAAAATTCTGAAGTTCTAAATTTTACACTAAAAAGCATAGAGGAAGGCATAGCCCGAGCAATTAGAATCTTATTTTTTGCATGCAGATCATTCGACTGAAAGGAGCACAAAGTTCAAAAGGGAGCTTCAAAAATGCTTAGCTGCTGCCATGAAATTTACAAAGATCTATCAAGCAAAAGCAAACAAACCAGATTACTGACTTTTTTAGAGAGAGCAGAGGATACACAAAATCTAGATGTTGCAGAAGATAGTTCAGAAGGTGAAGATATTCTGCAACAGAATAAAAGTTCTCATTTGATTGAGCTTAGCAGTGATGAAGAGGAAGAAAATTAAATGAACGTACCTTATCTGACACAGTTTGTAAGGCGTTTGTTTACTATTTAGTTATTACTATTTTTAATAAAAATTTAGTTTCCGATAGTTATAAAAAATGGTGTTTTGTTAGCTTTTGGAACGTAATCCCCCTTGTTGCACTGATTCTTAGTCCCGTATAACACTGTTTTGCACTACACAAGATTTTATAGGAAACTAACTACCGTGTTATACGAGGGTTACCTGTATATGCATTTATTGAAAAGCAAAATTTAAAATTATAGGCATTGCTTGCATCCAATTATTATAGCATGCTGGCATTATGCTTTATGGCAGTGCTCTCAAATCTTAAACCCTCTGGCTTTGTGCTATTGAAGAGATTCGTTGGCATACTACTGTTGACAAATAGATTTTTTGATTTACATTTTGCTCACTAAAAGTGAAGCTAACTTCCAAATAACAGAAATGACAAAAAAAAAAAAAAAAAAAACATCTAAAGTACTGAGGGGGGTATTTAAAAATAACAATTTAAAAAATACGTTTTAATATAAAAAATGGATTGTTCACAGTTGTGTTCATAATCATAAAAGACTGAAAATAAAGGCTGCATCAAAAAGTGAACAATTCTGAATTATTTTTTTTATGATTTTTAATGTTATAATTAGAGTAACTTTTTTTCAAGTGCACATGTGAACCACAAAAAATACTGGAATAACTACTTAAGGGTTAATTAATATCACTGAGAGACTACAGAGAAGGCTGTACTCAGTGTTATCAGGGGCTGTATTTCCCTGTACTCTCAACAATTAATAAATGAGTGAATACAAGGAAGGTTATTAAAATTGGTTGATGATTTGAGGATTGGGAAAGCAGTTAATAACCAAAACCAGTCTATGCTCCTTTCAAAATGACTTGAGCTGGTTATAAATATGGTTTGGATATTTCAACTAAGGTTTTATACTATAAAAGGTCTTGCACCTGAGAAACAGAAATCTAGGAGTAACATATAGACTGAGGGGATGGAGCAGTTCAAAATGAAAAAGATTTCAATCAAAGAATACAATCAAATATGAAGGTTACCATGCATGTAAACAGGTAGCCAGATGGTATATTCTAACAATTTATTTGGTCTGAACTTGGGATATTATATTGAGATCTGGAGGCAGTACCTAAAAAGAGTCTCTAAAACTTCTAGAGAGAATTCAAAGAAGTATGATCAGATTGGTGAGGAGTGCCTAATGTGTCCCTAACAAGGAAAACTTAAAGCAAGGTTACACAATTAGACCTTGAGAAGATCCTGACTGAAGTGTGCAAGGCTCCTGAAAAGTAATATGGAATGAAGCCTGTTCAAAAAATATCCAGATTGCTATGATATAGTGACATAAGCATACTTAAGGGTGGATGACTTCCTCTCTCCCCTTTGAAATGATGTCCTTTTGAAGTGAAACTCTTAATCCAATGATCTTCCCACACTCAGAAGTACTTCTGGAAAGCTTGTTTCAAAATCACTGAAAGCTAAGTCATTGTGTTAATTTTCACTGTTCGTATATCATCCAATTGAAGTGCTTTCATATTTTTTTGAATCTGAGGAACAAAAATATCATGGAGTACAGTGAACATGGTGGGGGGGGGCCTACTGGACTTGTGTAATTCTGTGTTTGACAATCAACACTCTATACAAATGCAATGATACATTATTGTGGTGAAGCAACCAGTTTTGGAACTTTTCTTATAATAATTTCAAAACCTTGTCTGACCTGTTAACAGAGCAACACTGTGAGCACTGCAATCAACACTCTGTACAAATGCAATGGTACATTATTTTGGTGAAGCAACCAGTACTGGAACTTTTCTGGTCTTTTCTCATAATAATTTCAAAAATGTCTCATCATTAGTTGCTTGTTCAAACAAGTTAGAAGCAACTCGACAGCAGTGCTCACAGTGTTGCACTGTTAAGAGGCATGGCACGAACATTACAGAAACATGCCTCTCGTTCAGAGTTTTCATTAAAATGGCAAGAGCACGATCCAACTGAAAAACAAATATTTTCAGCAATTTCATGAACAATTAATCTTTGGTCATTTCATGCCAAATATTGCATTTGAGACATGATTTCATTATTTGTTCAAGATGAGGGCTATCCAGATGCAGATCACTTTTAATAGACTCCCTATTTTCTTTGAAATTATGGTACCAATCAAAAACTTGTGTATGGCCCCAATGCAATTTTAAGGTTTGATGTTCACTTTTGGTCTTTAACAATTTTAAAGAAAAATTTAGCAGATACAAAATGTTGTTTAGTGCACTATGATGCTGAAATACTATAAGATATGAAAACGTCTTCATTATCAGGTGACAAAATTTTTATTTTTAGTAGTAGTGGCAAATGATGCAATAAAGCAAACTTATACAGCATCAGCCAAAAAAAAAAAAAAAAAAACCTTCTCATTTTACCTGTCCATTCCCTCTAACAGTTTATCTAATTATTCCTTGAATTTATTCAAATTACCCATCCAACTCTAAAATACCAAATAGGAGTTTGCTCTAACAATCAACATCCTCTGGTTGAAAGCAAATTTCAACACATCAGACCTGCAACCATCCTTCCTCAATTTGAATTTATGTTTCCTCATGTGCACACTCTTGAGCAAGTGCAAGGATTCTATCAGCACAGAGCATAATCGATCCATTCAAGGCATTGAACATCACAAATCAGATCTCCTCATAGGTGTCTAATCTCTAGATTACTAGTCTACAGATGCTGCAATTTGTAAAACTGAAGCTTTCCTGGCAAGAGTACTCTTTTGATCCCTTAACCAACCTTGCTGCTCTTCTCTGCACCCATTCAAATAGATTCATATCCTTCGTAAAATGAGGCTTCCAGATCTGTATGCAGTACTCAAGATGCGGCATAATCATTGCCTTATACAATGGGATAATCACATCTTTGTCTCTGCTGGCAAAATTCCTGTATATCATTGACAAACTCCATGAGCTGTGTTGGAAGCCTGTCTGCAATTACCCCCAATACTTTTTCATTATCCACTACCCTGATTGTGGTACCATGCAGCTGGTACATTAATCTGAGATTACTGCTCCCATATCAAATACCATGCATTTATGAGTTAAACTTCAATTGCCACTTTTCAGCCCATCTGCCTAATTTGTCTAGATCATGTTGCAGTAGGATAGCCTGATTATTGATTAATTCCCCCTGCCAACCATTGTATCATCTGCAAACTTGGATATTAAGCTGGATATGCCTTCATCGATATAATTAATAAGTACAGAAAACAACAATGGACCCAGCCCTAAACCCTGGGGAACTCTGCTAATAACTTTAGTCCAAGAAGAGCAGTGCCCAGTAATGACCACTCTCTGTCTTCTTCCACTCAACCATCCTTTATCTAAAGTAGCAACGTGCCCTTAATGCTTTACTGATCCAAATTGTAAAGCAGTCTTTTATGTGCAACAGTATCAAAAGCTTTTCTGAATATAGAAGTATACTGTAAGCCAAATGACTGCAATCAGTATAAGAAACGACTATACAGGCAAACAGAGTGAGCCAACAAATCTGAATCTTATAATGGGAGACTAACTTTCCAGATTTTGACTAAAACTTGTGGATCAGTCACTATTACAGTAGCAGAACTTTTCGAGATTTATTGGATGGCTGTTTTCTACAACAACACATTAGAGAATAAACAAGAGAATGCAATAATCTTGATTTAATTATCAGCAGTAACTCTTCATACATTAAGTATCTCTAGAAAAAGGAACCATTAGGGGACAGTAATCATGATATATAGTGATGTAGGATTTAATAAAAGATAACAGTCAAGGGAAGGTATTTAGCTTTAGTAAAGGTGACTATAATGTCTTAGACAGTTTTTAAACTATTTCAGCGGAACCAACTGATAATGTTACTAACAAAAAATTTAACATGGGAAGTAAACACAGAAGCTACTAGGCTTTTTATACCAATTAAGAGATACTGTTCAAAGTTTAGACCTAGGTGGAAATCAGATGAACTGATGAGACTACTGGAAGAGAAGAAAAATGGAGGGAATGATTATTTCAGAAACGCAGCAAGTGCAAACTAGTACAAATTAGTTTGAACTTAAAAATATGCTTGCCTTTCTTTGCATTCTAAGAATGCAAAGACTTCTCATAATCTTTCTACTGATGACCCTGTCCAGGTCGATGAAAAACTTAATATATATTTTGTATTCTTGCATGAAGAAGTATCTAACAATTGGAATACTAGAAGTATATAGAGTTATACCTGAGAACTAATTTATTTTGCAATGATTGAAGGAAAAATGGAAGAGAAATTGTTGAAGCTAATAGTAAATAAGGCACCTGGGCTTTACATTAAAAGAAGCTGCAAGAGAGGTAAGCAAACCATTTACTATCATTATAAGAACATCCTTGGATTCAGAGGTGTCTCTATAGATGGATATGTGCAAATGTCTCTCCTATATACTAAGGCAAAATCATGCGTGAAGTGAGTAACTAGAGACCTCTAAGCTTGACTTCCATTCCATGGAATATACAGAGTCAGTGATTAAAGAAGTATTGCAGGATCATCTTGAAAGGAATGCAGTTATCGAAAACTCATAGCATGGAGCGATCTTATCTGACCAATCTGATTAGCTGGTATAACACAGTAACAAGGAACTGCTTGCAAAAAATAATGCTGACATAATGTACTTAGATATCAGTAAAGCTTTTGACACTGTGCCACCTGAAAGACAGCTGTACAAACTGGAACAGTATGGCACTGGAGGCCAATTACTGCCATGGATAAAGTGATGGTTGATTGGCAGAAGACAGATGGTGGTTATAAATGGGTTCTCCTCTTCTTGGACTATTGTAGATACTTGAGTATAAGTCAATAGTTGCTTAATCATTTAATATCAAGGTAAGTGATAACAGTATGTTTTATTTTATAAAAAAATTAAAAGGATCAGCAAAAAATCAAATATCAGCTAAGCCCCCAAAGTATTTCCTAATATCAAATTATACAATGGTTTGATATCATTTTTAACATCCCAAGGCCAAAACTAGGTGTTTCTTATACTTGAAGTTGACTTGTGGTTGAATATCTACAGTAAAGTTATTAGTAGCGTCCCTAAGGGACTCTACTAATAACATCACTGGACCTCTTATTGTTTTCAATATTTATTAGAGATAATAATGAGAGCATATCAAACTTACTGTCTAAGCTTGCATGATAAAAAGGTTAGCAGGGCAATTAACAACAGGCTATACCACTGCAACAAGACCTAGAAAAATCGGTAAGATGTCCTGAGAAGTGGCAATTGAAATTTAATATTGATAAATGCAAAATACTGCATATGTGCAATAATAATCCAGGAATAACAGTCGTGGTAGTACCACCCAATTTTCACCATGTAAGAACTCTCTGCTGACTGTCAAGCTTCAATGCAATAAATTCCTGGTTTGGATCTTACTGAAAACAAATTCATAAAAAAAAATTCTTTGACCTTAAATCCAATACACTTCTCCTCTACAATGTCTTGCTGAAGGCAACTTCCAAAACAGTTGATAAAATGCCTTACTAAAGATCATCTTAGAACTTGGCAAAGACCCTACAGATACAACAGTTTACGGGCCAATTACTCTTACCCAACCTTGGGAAAGTCCATGAGAGAATGATTGCAGGTAGGATCATTGACTTGCCAAATGCAGGCAATACAGTCTTTACCAAGATGGCTCCTGTGAAGATGCTCTAGAAGACTTTGTTAACTTTATCAAAACTTCCACACGCAAATATGTGCTGGTTATTGATTTTGGGGAGCACTTGACTCCCTTTGATGGGAGTGCATCTTCGAACGCTGCCTTGCCAGCTGCTCATGTCAGATATACCAAATCATACAGAACTACTTCACCAATAGTTGTGTCATTGTTAAAGCCAAGAATTAGCATTAGTATTAGTTCAGGCATATGATGCAAGAATGAAAGCTTTTACAGCGTCAGCCAAAAAAGAAAAAAAAACCTCATTTCATCCGTCCGGTCACTCCAAATGTTTGTCTAATTCAGCCTTAAATTTATTTAAGTGATCAACTTCCAGAACAACAGATGGAAGTCTGTTCCGGCAATCAACTATCCGTTGGCTAAAGACAAACTTCTGCCCATCTATTCTACAACTGTCTTTCCTCGATTTGAATCTATGCCCCCTCAGATTCTTAGTCTAAGCATGAGGAAGTATCCCATCAGCATTGAACCTGCTCAAACCATTCAAGGCCTTATAGACCTCAATCAGATCACCTCGCAGATGCTTAGTCTCCAGATGTTGCAACTTGCAGAACTTAAGCCTTTCTTCATAAGTAGTTATTTATGTTTCTCTCACCAACCTTGTTGCCCTTCTCTGTACTCTTTCTAGCAACTCTACATCCTTCCTAAAATGAGGCCTCCAGACCTGTATACAGTACTCAAGTTGTGGCCTGACCATTGCCTTATACAAAGGGATAATCACCTCCTTTTCTCTGCTAGAAAAATTGCTATATATAATTGACAAAACTTCGTGACCTGCTCTGGCAGCCTGTCTGCACTGTTCAGAGAACTTCATATCTGACTGCACAATGACCCTCAACTCTTTTTTCCTTTTCCACCTCCCTAAGTGTAGTACCACACAGTTCGTACATTTCTCTTGGTTTACTGCTACCCATATGCAGTAATTTGCGTTTACCAATGTTAAACTTCGGTTGCCACTTCTCGGCCCATCTGCCTAACTTTTCTAGATCCTGTTGCAACAGCATACTGTCTTTATACTCTTACAATCAATATCTTCCAGTCAATATCTGTTAGTGTCATTAACAAACCTGCCAACGTTTGTATCACCTGCAAACTTGGACATTAAGCATGATATATCTTCATCAATATCATTGATAAATACCCAAAACAACAATGGGCCCAGCACCGAACCCTGGGTGACTCCGCTAATAACATGAGTCTACGTAGAGCAGTTTACATTTATTACAACTCTCTGCCATCCCACTCAACCATCCCTTTATCCATTGCAGTAACTTGCACTAAATGCCATACCGCTCCAATTTGTACAGTAGTATTCCATGTGCAACAGTATCAAAAGCTTTCCTGAAATCCAAGTATATGATATCAAAATTATTTTTTGCATCCAGTTGCTTTTTGACCACATCGTAGTATCCAATCAAATTGGTCAGACAAGACTTCCGCTTAACAAACCCATGCTGTGTCTGAACTATTGCTGCTGTCTTGTCTAAGTGATCCTGAAACAACCCCTTTACCAGTGACTCCATTATTTTCCCCAGAACAGAAGTTAAACTAACAGGTCTATAATCACCCTTTGTGAATTTGTGTCACATTCACACATCTCCAGTCCACGAGTATCTCCCCTGAGTCCAAGGATGCTTTCATAATTATGGCTAACAATTCGCTTACTTCCTTTGCTGCCTCCATTATAACCGGATAGATTCCATCTGCCCCAGGTGCCGTTTTTATGTTTAGTTTCTATAATTTCTCCTCCACTTTGCTCTCAGTTATCACAAAATCACTTAGCTCCCTGTTAGAGTTTGATAAACCTCTGGCAATCCCTTCTTTGAATAACTCATGTGTGAATGTAGATGCAAAATACTCATTGTTTATCAGCTACTTGAGCAGGATCATCAACAGTAGAACCATCTATGTTAATCTATGGACCAATCTGATTCATCCCCTTCCTTCTAGAGTTTACATAAGTAAAGAACTCTTTGTTGTTTTTCTTTGCATCCTTTGCCAAAGATTTCTCGTAATCTGCCTTTGCCTGCCTAACCTCCCTTGTGTCGCCTGATAATTTATATGCATCCCATGCATTTTTCTTCTCTCCTACGAGCCTCATTAATTCATCCGACATCCATTTAAGCCAGAACCTTGAACAGTATTTCTTAGTTGGTATGAAAAGCCTAGTAGCCTCCAAGATTAAGCCCCTGAAGACTTCAAATTTAGAATTCATTATTGGCAACATCATCAGTTTATCACAATCTACAGAATTTAAAAACTGCCTGAGACCTCTGTAGTCACTTTTGCGAAAACAAAAACCCTTCCCTTTACCCTTGATCTTAGTTACATCTTTAAGTAAATTCCACATCAGTACACTGTGATCACTGTCACCTTGTGGGTCCTTTATCTGCAAATTCCTAATGCATGCGTCAACACTGCTGATAATCAGATCAAGAGTGTTACTCCATCTGGTTGCCCCTCAAACATGTTGCTGTAGAAAACAATCCTCCAATAAATCCACAAAAGTTTGGCTAGTGTGCGAGTGACCAACACACAAGTTCCACTCAATATCTGGAAAGTTAAAATCCTCCATTACAAGACATTCTGATTTACTGGCCCATTCTATTTCTCTGCACAACTGTTCACTGTACTCATCAGCATCATTAGGCCTATAACATACTCCTACTCTCATTGGAGTAGGAGACACAATAAACAGACACAATGTTGAGTCTGTTTATTTCACACCAAACAGACTCAACATTGTAGCGTCAACTGGATGCACTTCTTTAGATTTTATGTTTCTTAACTAACAACATAACCCCTCCTCCCTTCCCACCCTGTCTGTCCTTTCTGTACACCTTGTACTCCCCAAATTCCAATTCTGCACTGCTTATATCTGTGTGACACCATGTCTTTGATATCCCAACAATATCTGCCTTTGATGTCTTGATCAGCACTTCAAATTCATCAATTTTATTTACTATACTTCTAGCATTAGTGTACAGGCAAGTATACATGCACTTGTTCTTACTCTTAGTACCCTAACACAGCCCATGTATTTACTTGTTCCATGATGACTCCCAGCAGCAGCTCTTGAAATCCTCAGCAACTTGCTCTCTAGGCTGCTGCTGCTCATTAGAATAGAAGCAGTGCAAGAATCACTTTCGCTTCTGCCTGCGGCTACCGTTAATCTTTTAGTTGTTGTTGTTATTTGCTTTTTAGGAGCATTAGCAATAAGGCCATATTGCTCTGGGGATATGCGGTGGTCATTCCCTGACCTTTCCTCATCCTCTGTATTTGGTGGTCACGGGCTCGAACCCCGGTCTAATAAAGAAGTGTGCTACGCACTGCTGCTCCTGCCCACTAGGCTATGGAGGCACCTAATCTTTTAGTCTGTGAATCCCCATAAACTAGCGGTTTTCTGACCCACCTAATGCTGCCTCGATAGCATCAACAAATATTCTTGCCCCCTTTCTATTTAAGTGTATCCCATTCCTGTAGAAGCAGTTTCTCCTGTTAGCAAGCACAGACTGTGCTGAAAAAATTTTTACCCCGTGGGCCATTCACAATCTCTCCAGGGCCGAATTGATTGACAAGGCTCTCATCATATACTCCCTTCTATCGTGTCTGGACAGAATTGCAGACACTTTCAAATTTAACCCTAACTCGCAACTTTTTTTCAGCATTGACCTGTACTTGTTAAATAAATCTGCAGATCTCTTACTCTTAAGGTCATTAGTGCTAACGTGTACAACAATATCACCTTTTGCCCTTAAAAGATAATATCTGCTCTACAACGTCATCAACTTCTGCCCTTGGCAGACATACCCTGGTCCTGTTCCACCTATCCTTTTTACATACTATATTCCCCGTCCCCCTGTCAAGAGAGTCACCGACAATAAATAGTTCCTGTGGGACCTGCGCATTCTGCCTTGGAGATTGCCGCTGTGTTGCCTGAGGCACAGGAGTGAGCTCTGGCATTGAGTTGGGCAGCTGAAAGTTTGATGGGCCCCTCATTAATTTTTTCGAGGGCATTTTACCCTACACCTCAAATGCTCATAGACGCCCATCAGAATGCTGAGTTGGTGCATAATTTCTTCACAGTCTCTGCACCTAGCACACACAAAGACATCCTCCTTAGCTAGATCATGTCCTGTTCTAGACAGGTCTGCAAACATTTCACATTATGCACATTGTTTTAGACTGTGATGTGTGGGAGAATTGCCCCCTTCGGTTGTCCCGTGAGCCACAGCACCCTGGCTATTCTGTGAATGCTGCTTTGCTGCTCTAGTCTGGGTCATGATTCCATTTAAGTATAATTTAATTAACAATGAAATTTATTAAGATGAATAAATTTTATTGATAATACTATACTAATCTAACAGATTTCTAATACACTGCTATGTATTTCACTATCTTTTTTTTATACATTAAACTTTATGGTATTCCATATCATATCACAATGGTGGCAAGGTAAGAACATAAAATCTACGGACACTTTAGTATTAACTTTCAAAATCGCTATCTAAAATCAAAATAAACCACAGAGCTTGGCTAGAACTATAAAGCTACTTATAGAAAATAATTTAGTATAACAATTAAGTCAATAAAATGACTAAATATAAATGAAAACTTGGTGTTCGTCAGAGCTGCAAAAATCTCAACGAATCAAATGTCTTCCAATATGATTTTCGGGGGGGGGATTCATTAATTTATTTTATTAACATCAGCCTTTCAACTTGGGGCACTACCTGAAAATAAGCTTATCTGCACTGATATGCAAATGAAAATAAATATTATACAGCAGAATCTCTTTAATACAAAGTTCAAAGGACCTAAATTTTCATGTTTTGTAATAACACAATTTTTAATAAGATCAGCCAAAGGTATCCAAACATTAGGTTTTTTTTTTGTTCATAAATAATAATAATAATAAAAGCTTCGTCTAATCATAATAAGAATAATAATAATAATACACATTTTGTTCAGATTGTCTTTTATTTAAAAGATAAAACTAAAAGAAAAGAAGCAACACATGTGAAATAAAAATATAGTATATTGTAATTAGCATCACACAATCCAGTTACTCTGAATTTATTTAAGCTATCAACTTCCACAATGACAGTTGGAAGTTTGTTCCAGCAATCAACTACCCTCAGGCTAAAGGCAAATTTCCCAACATCTATTCTATAACTGTCTTTCCTCAATTTGAATTTATACCCCTTCAGGTTCATAATCTGAGCAAGAGGAAGCATACCAATCAGAATTGAGCCTACTCAACCCATTCAAGGCCTTATACACCTAAATCAGATCACCCCACAGGTGCCTAGTCTTCAGATGCTGCAATTTGCAGAACTTAAGACTTTCTTGGTAAGACCACCTCTTTGTTTCCCTCACCAATCTTGTTGCCCTTCTGTGTACTAACTCAAGCACCTCTACATCCTTCCTAAAATGAGGCCTCCAAACCTGTACACAGTACTCAAGGCATTGGCTGACCATTGCCTCATTGCCATTATACAAAGGGATAATCACTGCCTTTTCCTTAATAGCAAAATTCCTGTATATCACTGACAATATCCCATGGCCTGCTCTGGTAGCCTGTCTGCACTGCTTACAAAATTTCATATCTGACTACACAATTACTCTCAGGTCTTTTTCATTTCTACCACCCTAAGTGTAGTACCACATAGCTGGTACGTTTCTCTGGGTTTACTTCTGCCCATATGAAGTATTTTGCATTTGTCAATGTTAAACTTCAGTTGCCACTTCCCAGCCCATCTGCCCGACTTTTATAGATCCTGTTGCAGTAGCACACTGCCATTACTGTCATTAACAACCCTGCCAACCCTATCATCTGAAAACTTCAACATTAAGCCTAATATACCTTCATCAATATCATTGATAAATATACAAAATAACAGTGGGCCCAACACCAAACCCTGGGGGACTACACGAAGAGCAGCTTCCATTGATTACCACTCTCTGTTCAATGTATTTTGTTTAGAAGGCATAGTGTGTGTGTTTTCACTTTCACTTTCTTCTCTTGTAACAAAAACTTTGTTTTGTGTGGTTCTCAACAGATCTACTGGTGTAGGCATTGCTATGATAGCAACTTCATTATGCACCTTAAGAAACTCTTCAAAATTGCCAACAAAATACATATTCTCTCTTCAAAGTCCACCAATCCTCTATAATGCTATCATATTTGGTTTCTGGACTATGTTTTTTGATGATATTTTCTCCAAAGCCACTCTTTCTGAAACAGTTGATTAAATAATTATACTTTAATAACAAAAATTTTCACCATTACAAGGCTCTCCTCAAACAGCAAGTGTTTTGTTTGGCAGAAAATAATAAAATATACTTGCCCATCAAGATTAAAAACATCCTTTGCCTCATATTTTACAAGAATGGACAAGAATGAACACAACCAGTCAGTGACCATTTCTTTGAAAACTGACCTACGCTCACTGCAAACATTTCACACAACTAAGTTATTCCTTAAATCTTTGAAGCCAACCACTTTTGCATTTGAAGTCACTAATTCAATGTCGTTGGGCTACATAATTTTCTGTTTTTTATTGTGCTCCAGTGTCACGCACTTCAAGTTTTTTTCCAATTTTTCAGTATCATAGCAAAGTAGATAAAGGGACGTTGTATTCTTCTGCAATGTCTGTTTTACTTTGTTTGATCCTATCAACCTCTTGTATAATTTTCAGTTTATTTTCCAAGCTTAATTCTCTCTATTTATGTTTTTTGTTGCTATAACTGCTAGATGAGATTTCATATAAATACAGACTCTGAATTAATTTAATGACACCATCTCCAAAAACAAATCAGCTCAGATCCTTCAAACACGGCACAACTGACCTGTAACTGATGTTCTGCAGTGTATTTATGTTGTGGTTAACATAAATTGGATTAATTTATATAAAAGTGAATTAACAAATCAGTGCTATCTTTTAGGAAATCCTGAACTTGGGTGGTCACATGCATGTTGGTTGTGGGGTAATAATAGAACAATTGTGCCAAGCTTTGTATTACCCATACAAAATAACATATATTTCTCAAAGGATAAAAATCGGCTTTGTAACACATATTAATTGAACTTGCAATAAACGAATGCATTTACATGGAAAATGCCTATCCTTTTGCAGGGGAATGATACGTGTTCTGTACAAACAAGAATATTGTACGAACAGAATTTGTATTAACAAGAATCTACTGTAAATATATATATAATTTAGCATGCAGTATACAATATATACATTTCACTAAAATCATAAAAACTAAATCATAAAATGATAAATCAGAAAGGGCAGGAGACGGAAATAGGAGAGGAACATTTTGGTTTCATGCTGTGAAGAGGAACAACAGATGCAGTCTTTGTTTTAAGGCAGGTGATGGAAAGATACAGGGAGATGCAAGTAGAGTTGCACATGGTGTTCATAGGCCTGGAAAAAGCATAGGAAATGCTGACCCCATATAAACGTGGGAAGAAGGCAAAGACGACTAAAATCATAAAAACTACTTCACCTCTCATAAAACTTTTCTACAAATAAACACCGAATTAAAAAACTACATAAAAATTCAAAAATGCTTTTTATCTTCAAAGGCAGCTACTTTTAGACAAACATTTGGAGCGAGTGGATGGGTGAAATGAGGTTTTTTTTTTTTTTTTTTTTTGGCTGATGCTATATAAGCTTGCTTTCTTGCATCATATGCCTTTACTAATGCAAATGCTAATTATTCATTTCTCCTGTCTATAATCGGCATGATTTGTGTGCAAAGTGCAGTGTGTCAAGAAATTAGGTGCCAACTCAAAGTTCTGATGGGTGCTTATAAAAGTTTGAAGAGTCGGGTAGATGCCCTTGAAGGTATTAAAATGGGGGATCCATCAAGCTCTCAGCTGCCCAACTCAATGCCAGTGCTCACTCTTGTGCATCAGGCAACACAGGTTGCCCGTGGGACCAGCGGATTCTCCAAGGCAGAATCCGCTGATCTCACAGGAGTTAGTTATTATTGGTAACTCTATTGTTAGGGAGATGAATAATATATTGTGTAAAAAGGATAAGTGGAATAGGACCAGGGTATGTCTGCCAGGGGCAAAAGTTGATGATGTTGTAGAGCAGATATCTTTTAAGGGCACAAAGGGTGATACTGTTGTGTACATTGGCACTAATGACATTAAGAGTAGGAGATCTGCAGATTTACTTAACAAGTACAGGTCAATGTTGGAAAAAAAAGTCACGAGTTAGGGTTAAATTTGAAAGAATCCACAATTCTGCCAAGACACAATGGGAACGAGTACATGAGAACCTTGTCAATCAATTCGACCCTTGGAGAGATTGTGCAAGGCTTATAGGGTAGTAGTTTTTTCAGCGTGGTCTGTGCATGTTAACAGGAAGGACTGCTTCTACAAGGTTCGGATAAACTTAAATAGAAGGGGTGCAAGAATATTTTATGATACTATCGAGACAAGGTTAGGTTAAAAAAATCTGCTAGCTCGGGGTTTTCACAGACTAATAGATTAATAGCAGCTGCAGGTAGAGGTGAAATTGATTCTTGTGCTGCTACTATTGGAATCAGCAGCAGCTTGGAAAGCATGGTGCTGAAGATGTCAAGGACTGCTGGGAGTCATCATGGAACAAATAAACACATGGGCTGTGTTAGGGTAACTAAGAAAAAGAGTAGATGCATGTATACAAATTCTAGGAGTATAGTAAATAAATTTGATGAATTTGAGGTGCTGGTCAAGACAGCAAAGGCAGATATTGTTGGAATATCAGAGATGTGGCGTCACACAGATATAAGGAATGCAGAATTGGAATTTGGGGAGTACAATATGTACAGAAAGGATAAACAGGATAGGAAGGGAATAGACATTATGCTGTTAGTTAAGAAACACACAACATATAAAGACATGCACCTAGTTAACATGGGTGGACAGTGAATGTTGAGTCAGTTTGGTGTGACATAAGTACTGGGAAAGCAAAAATGAGAGTAGGAGTGTGTTATACACCTAATGACTCTGATGAGTACAATGAACAATTGTACAGAGAAATAGAGTGGGCCAGTAAATCAGAATGTCTTATAATGGGTGCTTTTAACTTCCCAGATATTGACTGGAACATGTGGGTCACTCGTACACTAGCAAGACTTTTGTGGATTTACTGGATGACCGTTTTCTACAGCAGCATGTTCGAGAGGCAACCAGAGGAAGTAATACTCTTGATATGATTATCAGCAGTGATTATTCGTGCATTAAGAATCTGCAGATAAAGGAATCACTAGGTGGCAGTGATCACAGAGTACTGATTTGGGATTTACTTAAAGATGTAACTACCATCAGGGGTAAAGCAAAAGGTTTTTGCTTTCGTAAAGGTGACTATGGTGGTCTCAGACAGTTTTTAAATTCTATACAGTGGGACCAATTGATGATGCTACCAACAGGAAAAGCTAAATGGGAAGTTCAAGTAATTAATCATGAAAGCTACTATGCTTTTCATATCAAATAAGAAATATTGTGACAGAGAAGAAAAATGCATGGGATGCATATAAATTATCAGGCAACACAGAAGCCTATGGTAGATTTAAACTAGTCTGTAATGAAGCCACAAAGGATTTTTTTTTTTTTTTAGGAGCATTAGCAACTAAGGCCATATTGTTCCGGGATATGCGGTGGTCATTCACTGACCTTTCCGCATCCTCCGTATTTGGTGGTGACGGGCTCGAACCCCGGTCTAATCAAGAAGCGTATGCTACGCACTGCTGCTCCTTCCCACCTGGCTACAGAGGCGCCAGCCACAAAGGAGGGGTTAGGTAAGTGAAGATAGATTAGAAGAAATCTTTGGCTAAGGATGCAAAGAAAAACAGCGAAGACTTCTTTACTGATATAAACTCTAGAAGGAAGGGGATAAATCAGGTTGGTCCCCTTGATATTGATGGTTCGATTGTTGATGGTCCAGCTCAGATAGCTGAGTAACTGAACGAATATTTTGCATCTACATTCACACGAGGAATTCTATAGGGTAGCGGAGAATTATTAAACTCTAACAGGAAGCTTAATGATTTTGTAATAACTGAGAGCAAAGTGGAGGAGAAATTGTTGAAGTTAAACATAAGAAAGGCACCTATGGTGGATGGGATCTATCTAGTTATATTAAAGTAGGCAGCAGAGGAAGTAAGCAAATCCTTAGCAATGATTATGAGAGCATCCTTGGACTCAGGGGAGGTCCCCACAAACTGGAGATGTGCAAATGTATGCCCAATTCACAAAGGCAATTGAGGATACTCTTCAATCCCCAATTCATAAAGGAGGATCAAAAGGTGACATGAGTAATTACAGACCTGTTAGTTTAACTTCTGTTCCAGGGAAAATAATGGAATCGCTGGTTAAAGAAGCATTGCAGAATTATCTAGACAAGACTGCAGTAATAATTCAGACACAGCATGGGGTTTGTTAAGGGGAAGCCTTGTCTGGCCAATTTGATTGAATACTATGATGTAGTTACAAAGGAACTGGATGCAAAATATTATTTTGATATCATATACTTGGATTTCAGGAAAGCTTTTAATAATGTTGTACATGTGTGTTGTTCTTTGTTAGCACATCAGCTTCAGTGGCTGTAAAGCACCTCTCATAGTTTTGCATCTTTTAGTCTGGTCTCTCGCAATAGTAGTTCAAATTAATGCAAGACTTTATTAGGAGATGAAGTTCAATTGTATTGATTGATTTTTTTTTAAATCTGATTATAAAATCCTATTAATTTTAGGTAGTGAAAAACTTCTTGTATATTACTTTTTTCACTTAAAATGTTTTCCAAAGCAAGAGCATCTTGAATATTAGTTTCAGACTTAAAGGCTATTTTCCTTTTGTTTATACAGGCTGGACAATCTAGAGTAAATGTCTGTTGTACTTGGCTCTGATTACACTGAGGTGGTTCTTCGGCACGAAGTATATAGGAATGAGTAAGATATGTGTGTTCTATCCTTAACCTGGCAAGGGTTACTTCTTTTCAGACATGTCTTTCACTGGTTTTCCACTGCTTTAAAACTGGTTTAATTTGAAAGTTTATTATAAGTCTGCTCTATATTTTTTGCCACTGTTCCTTGCTGTTTGCTTTCATGCTATATTTGTAGTCTGTAAATGGTACTTTGGTGGTTGATGGTATGATGCCTGCTGCCATTTTTGCTGCATGGTCAGCTAGTTCATTTCCTTTAATTCCTGTATGTCGAGGAATCCAACAAAAGGTAGCAGTTTGCTTAGAGTGCCTTGAACTTGTCTGAGTTGGATGGAAATTCTTTGAGTCGCACTGTATTGCTTGTATTGAGAGTCTGTGAAGATCAGACTATGGGGTAACTTTTGGTGCCACATTCAGTCCATTGCTAACTGCACTGCTTGTAGTTCAGCTATAAAGATGCTACATTCTGTTGGGAGAACTTGGGTTATTGTAGTATCAGAGAAAACTGATGCCGCGCCTACTTTTGTATCTATTTTCGATCCATCTGTGTATATATATATATGTGTGTGTGTGTGTGTGTGTAGTGTCACTATTTCTCTAGATATGCAGCATGTAGTTGTTGAAAGCTGTTCCCTGGTAGGGAAGGTCTTCCCCATTTATGGAAGTAGGTATCAGAGACTGGTGATATTGTATCCCAAGAAGGTCTTTCAACAAACAGCAAGTTTGTTGACATCAAGAGACCAAACTGGAAGTAGCTCCTTGATGCGTATGTTTGCTGATAGATGTATTCTGTACATATTTTCACATATTGATGCATATAATGTTTTGTACACAGTTTGTTTGTTTGTTATTTGGAGCATTAGCAACTAAGGCCATATTGCTCGGGGATATGCGGTGGTCATTCCCGACCTTTCCACATCCTCCGTATTTGATGGTGACGGGCTCGAACTCCAGTCTAATCAAGAAGCGTGTGCTATGCACTGCTGCTCCTTCCCACCTGGCTACAGAGGCGCCTTTTGTACACAGAATGATTTGGGATACACTTTATTTTAGCTGCATAAAATAAGAGTGGTACTTGTCTTCTGAGGTGGAGTGGTGGTTCATAGGCTTCAGCATAGAGACTTGGAACCGGAGAAGTAAGATAAGCTCCTAGGGCTATGAGCAGTGCATTATGGTGTATAGGGTCTAACCATCTCAAGGCACTGGGTCTTGCAGAGCTGTAAACTGGTGCCCAGTAATCAAGTTTGGATCTTATCAAGGTTCTATACAGATGTAAAGTACCTGTCTGCTCCCCATGTTGTTGCAAATATAACCCTCAGAATATTCAATTTATTTAGACAGTTTGTTCTAATGTGTTTTATATGATCTTAAAAGGTCAGTTTCTTATCAAGAGTAAGTTCAAGAAAAATTGTGCTGGATGTTATTGGGATTAGTTGTTCTCCTAGCTTTAGTTCTGGGTGTAAGTTTCTTTTCTGACAAAAGTGTATTCCAACTGCTTAGAGCAGTGGTTTTCAACCTTTTTTTAATAACGGCACCCCTACTCAGTTTTTTCAATATTTATATATAATATTAAAAAATATATATATTATGATATTTATTACAATAATATAATTATAAAAATTACATTTCCTAATACAAATTATATATATATATACAGTATATAATTTTATTCTTTGTATAGAGGTACTAAGTAAACATCAATTATAGATCACCACAAAATTAAAAAGATACTGTACACCTTTTTATATTGAAATAAACATATAAATTAAAAAAATAACAAGTTTAAGTAACTTAAACCCAAATTACGTGGCACTCCTGGAATGTTGTTGCGGCACCCGGTTGAAAACCACTGGCTTAGACAGTCAAAAGCCATTGTCTTGCATTGAAGCTATTACTTTATTGATTGTTGATTGCAGTTGGCACTCTACTGTTCGCATATTTTGCAAGTGACAAGAAATGCTGAAATTGTCGACAAAGTGCTTCATCTATGGTATTTGTTTAGCTATTGAGTTGATTTTTATGGAAAACAGGGTGGTACTGAGTACTGATCCCTGTGGCACTCTTTCTTCTTGTATAAAGACCTGTGATAGTGTGGTTAATATACTAAATTGGAAAATTCATTGTTGCAAAAAAATTTCGGATATATATTGGGAGATGTCCTCTCATCCCAAAGTTGTAAATGTCTCTAAGTATTCCATATCACCATGCCATATGCCTTTTCTATATAAAAACATATCATTACTAGATGTTGTTTTCTTAAGGAAGCATTTCTTATGTTGTTTTCTGCTTTTATCATTAAGGTGGACCTGTTCTTTCTGAAACTACATTGAGCTATATTTAGTAAGTTATGGGTTTCTAAACACCACATTAGTCGGGCATTTACCATTTTTTCAAGTATTTTTCCAAGGCAGCAATTTAAGGCTATTGGGCAATAGTGATTCGGATTTGTGGGATCTTTATCTGGTTTTGGAAAGGCTACGAGTATTGCAATGACGCCACTGATTCGGAAAGGAATTTTTTAAGTATATCCTGTTATACAAGAAGAGCAACGATATCAATGATTTCTCATCTAATTGTTGTACCATCATGTATACTATTTCATCTGGACCCACCGCAATTATTTGAGAAAATATGAAATTATTTGAGAGTGAATGGTTGGTTATAGGATTTGTTACTTTTACTGGAGCAATTCAATTTATATGTTTCTGTATTTGCTTTCTGTTTTTGGAAAGCTGGTTCACAGGTGCTACTGCTTGATATTTTTTTAAAGGTTCTACCAGGAGTATTTGCTATGTAATAGTAATAAACTGTAACCATTATCAACCCACTGCAGGATGGACGCCTCCTCAACAATTCATGTTGAGGGAAATGGACCATAATCTGCCACGATGGTCCAGTGCAGGTTGGCAGATCGACCGTATTTATCGCATCCCATCCCTGTAAAAGTCAGGGGCTTGAACCCCAGTCTACTCAAGGAGCGTGCGCTACTGCATTCTGTATGAGCTTATGTAGCATCAGCCAAAAAAATAAAAAATAAAATAATAATTTCACACAACCATTCCCTCTAAAAGTTTGTCCAGTTCCTCCTTGAATTTATTTAAGCTATCAACTTCCACAACGACAGATGGAAGTTTGTTCCAGCAATTAAACACCTGCTGGCTAAAGGAAATTTCTGCACATCTATTCTACAACTATCTTTCCTCAATTTGAATTTATGCCCCTTCAGGTTCATAATCTGAGCAAGCGGAAGCTAACTTCCCATCAGAATTCAGCATGCTCATGCTCAACTGATTCAAGGCCTTATACACCTCAGTCACATGACCTCACTGGTGCCTAGTCTCAAGCCGCTGCAATTGGCAAAATTTAAGCCTTTCTTGGTAAGAGGACCCCCTCACTCCCATAACCAATCACGTTGTGCTTCTCTGTACATGCTCAAGCAACTCTACATTCTTCCTAAAATGTGGCCTCCAATATGCAGTATTCAAGATGTGGCCTGACCATTGCCTTATACAAAGGGATAATCACTGCCTTTTCCCTACTACCGAAATTCCTGTATATATCATTGACAATACTGCATGACCTGTCTGGCAGCCTGTCTGCATTGTTCAGAAAACTTCATATCTGACTGCACAATTACTCCCAGATCTTTTTCATTTTCTACAACCCTAAGTGTAATACCCCACAGCACATTTCTATGGGGTTACTTCTACCCATATACAATACTTTGTATTTGTCAACGTTAAACTTCAGTTGCCACTTCTCAGCCCATCTGCCCAAATTTTCTACATCCTGTTGCAGTAGCACACTGCCATTACTGTTATTAACAACCCTGCCAACCTTTGTATCATCTGCAAACTTAGATATTAAGCCTGATATACCTTCATCAATATCATTGATAAATACACAAAACAACAGTGGACCCAACACAGAACCCTGTGAGACTCCACTAATAACATTAGTCTATGAAGAGCAGCAAAATCATTCCTTAAATTTTATGTTTTTCTTAATTAACAGCATAACCCCTCCTCCCTTCCTATCCTGTTCATACACACTGTACTCACCAAATTCCAATTCTGCATTCCTAATATCTGTGTGACACCAAGTCTCTGATATTCCAACAATATCTGCCCTTGATGTCTTGATCAGCACTTCAAATTCATCAAATTTATTTACTATACTTCTAGCATTGGTGTACGTGCAAGTATACATGCTTCTATTCTTACTCTTAGTTACTCTAACACAGCCCACGTATTTATTTGTTTCATAATGACTGCCATCAGTACCTGAAACCCCCAGCACCCTGCTTATTCTAATAGAAGTTGTGCAAGAATCACCTTCACCTCTACCTGCAGCTACTTTTAACCTTTCAATCTGTGAATTCCTCCCCCCCCAAAAAAATTAGCAGTTTTCAGACTCATCTAATGCTGCCTCGATAGCAACCACAAACACTCTTGCACCCCTTCTATTTAAGTGTATCCCATCCCTGTAAAAGCAGTCTCTCCTGTTAACAAGCACAGACCAGATTTCAGGCTTTGCTATATCTTTTCCATTCCATTTTATAAAATGGAGAAGAAATCCTTTGGTATTTGTTGTTATTTTATTTATATTTTTCCCAAACCTCCTGGCTGTTTGTTTTTCTAGTACAGTCACTCCCCAGCTTACTTAATTTTCAACTTGTGGAAATTTGACTTTACATAAGTTTTTGCTGGCCGGTGCAAAAAAAAAAAAAAACATGGAAACATATTTTGCATCCCATAGGAAATGTGAACCCATTAACACGTTTTTTTTGGTAATTCGTTCCAAGACCTCAGAAGTTGAAATTTTCGCTATATGACTAAGTTATTTATCTCTCTAAAAGGTCATTTTTATAATGGAAATTACACTACACTTTCATCGTTATCATATGTTCCATTATAAGAATCAATTTTGAGTGCCTTTGTGATATTTTTCTAAAACACATTTCTGGAGGTCACTACCATAAAATGATAAAACAATTTGCACTTTCCGGTTAATTGGACTTTTCTGTTAGCGCAATCTATTATAAATGGGTAGTAAAATCGATCTTATTGCATTTGTGATAATACTAATAACTGGAATTGTGGGGGTTTTTATGATACGGTATTATGGTGAAATGAGTTCCCCTTCACTGAAATCTTCAATCATATAAAAAACAAATAAATTTTCAGAATCTTCTCTTCATTCCTATTTACTTATTACAATGGTGAAGGAAAAGGGACCAATGGAAAGTGCAAGTCCTAGCAGTGATAGGAAACAAAACAAAATTGATTTAGAAATGAAGATGATTAATTAAGAAGTACGAAGCAGGAAAAAGTTTGTCATCTATTACATGGAATTAGGTCTTGCTGCTTCAACAGTGAATACTATTTTAAGGGACAGTGTGCGTATAAAAGAACATGTTAAAGGATCAATGCATCAAAAGTGATCACAAAACAGCTTTCAGGTGCTATATCGAAGGTGGAAAAGCTATTAATAATATGTATGGAAAATCAGATTCAGAAGCAAGTGCCCTTGAGTCCAATGGCCATTCAAGTAAAAGCAAGAAGTATTTATGAAGATATTAAGGATAAGTACAGCAAACCCCAAGCCAAGTTCGTGGCAAGCAACAGGTGGTTTAATAGGTTCAAGCATCGCGCTGGTTTCCAAAACATTAAAGTATGCGGTGAATTCGCCAGTGCCAATTCTGCAGCTGCAGAGAATTGTGATGTGTTGGAAAAAACCCTTTCTAAATCTCCACAGCATCAACTTCTGCAGTGGTGTGCTTATCAGCAGGAGAGTTAATTCTAGCAATGATGCTTGAAAGGTAAAACTTGCTGACGTTATGCCTGTCTCCTTTCTTTTTGTAATTTATAATTTTGAAATTTTTGTAATTTCGTACACTTTTGTAATTTTCCCTGCACATGATATAAAAAAATTGAATAAATAATTCTATTTACGAGTTTGTCGAACATTCATTTTTTGCTTCAATCAAATTCAGCGCACATAGTTGCAAGTGCTGCATAAGCATTTAGGGAAATTCCAACTTACATAAAATTCTACTTATGTAGAGTTCCACAGACCTCAACCCTTACATCCCCCTGCCACCCCACCCATTCTTCCCTATGGTGAGGCAATGGGTATGCCACACTGTCTGCAGGAGCCATCTTCCCTGTCACCCTCTTCCTTCTGTTTCCTACCCTCCGGTCTTCTGCCTCCCCTCTTACTTTTCTCTTACACATTTTTTTTTTTTCCCTCATGCCCCACAGGTCTAAATGTAAATACATCAAAATTATTGCCTGACCTATTAGGCCCTAGAACAAGTTATCAGTGAACAACTCTAGGCTCTGTTAAAATTACAACCACTGCTCAAGAAACAGTGATCACCTCATTCTCAAATCTAGTCCTAGTCACTGAAATCACACGAAAGTAGGTGGCAGGATCTGCCAGAGTACTCTAGCATCAGTGATATACCCGGTCAGCCTCCCCATGGCACAGTGTGCTAACGTTGGATCCTACTAGGGGCTTGGTGGCTAATATACCAGAAGAACAAAGGGCACAACACAATATACTGCACATGACCCTATACACCTTCAAATCTCTGGCCCGATACAATGTACACCCGTGGAGATGGAAGAAATCCCAGGAGCCGTTAGACACCAACATACCTTACACCCTTACGTAAGTTGGGGAGTGGCTGTAATTGTAGATACAAAACAATTCCAAGATTCTTTCCTACTAATCTTAGTAATGCATCTGACATTTGCCTTTGCCTTTTTGAATTTTATCAGGCTAGTTGTGGTTGAGTGTCTTTGGAAATTATTCCATGCCTTGAATTTCTCTTGTTATGCTAGAGTACATTCATCGTTCCACCATAGCTTTGTATCTATGGGAAACTTTGAAGTTTTTGGTATTGTTAGTTTTGCAGCATGGAGGACTTTATCAGTTACATATTTCACTGCAGTCATTCAAAACAGGCTGGATTTGTTGCTCTTCTAATATGGCCGGTTTGCTTATCTAATCTGCACTTTGGAGTTCTTTCCGGTTGACAAGAGGTCGATTTGTTTAAAGTAATCTTTACTGGAAAATGATCACCACCTAGTGGATTGTTGTGAACTGCCCACTCCAGTAGAGGGTATAATGATGGAGTGCATATAGAAAGGTCTATTTCTGTGCTAATTCCTGTGGGTAGACATATATATGTGGATGTCCCATCATTTAAGAGAATTAGATCAAGCTCATCTGGTAGTTTTTCTAGAATTTGACCTCTTTTATCTGTTTTCATTCCCCCATAGAGGCCATTCATATCTACCATGATACATAAAGAAGGTGGTAGTTGGACTAAGAGGTCTTCTAGTTCTGTATAACTTATATGTTGATTCGGTGGTAGGTACATGGAGGAGACTGTTACATGAAAGTTTATTGCAATGCATACTGCCATGACCTCTAGATTAGTCTGCAAGGGAACCTGTTGGGTAGCTATACTGGAATTTACTGAGATTGCTACTCCACCATGTGTTGTACTATTGGTAATTCTGTCCTTTCCGTATATACTGTAATGTTTTAGTGTTATTTTATTCTGAGGGTTAAGATGTTTCTTGTAAATATAGAGTAATCGGGTACTGTGATAAGAGATCATGGATATCTTCAAAATTGCTGTGGAATCCTCTACAGTTCCAATGTAAAAATGTATTCATTATTTGGTTCTGTTAGTAATTTCAGCTTGTTTTCTTGAGGTTGTTGCCCTAAGGGTCTCTGTTTTCTGTCTTCCTTTTTCAGGAAAGTATGGCTTTCCAGTGTCCATCTCTTCTTTTGCAAAAATTTCTAGTATTGTTTCTTCTGTCTGATTCTTTTCTTCTACTTCCATGTTGTCCATTTTATTCTCATTCACTTCAGTGGTTCTACGCCTTTTTGTGGATTTGGTGGTTTCTCTAGTTGGTGGTATCGTAATGGAAGTGTTTATTGCCTGTTCTGGTTTTTGTTTTGGGTCAATGAGCAGTGAACATGCCCAATCTGAAATGGATTTTTTTGGTACTTCTGTGTTTCTATTGTTTTATAAGTTTGTGTTACTTGTGCATACGATGGTCTATTTGTTCATTGTAGTTGTATTGTTCTTTTAGCTCGATATGTCACATGCTTTGCCTGTCCTCAATTATTTTATTTAAATCTTCCTGAAATGTTGACATAGTCTCAATGTCTAAGGATATAGCCTCCACAGTAAAGTTAATATTACAGAAACAAAATATTTTCTAATTTGTCAGGTCATCTGTTATTTATTGAGAATCTTGGAAAAAATTATTAGTTTTCTCCACCTACATGACTTTAGATTCCTGCACAAACTCAGAACCTACTTGCAAATGAAGGCACACTTATGAGGCATCTCCCTTCAGTTCCTATCTTCAATCCATTTGTTAAGCATTTTTTTCATTAAATAGGCCCAGCAGCTTATATAAGATTCTTTTACTGTAAGTGGCTATCCCCAACACTTGCTAGTATTTTATTTCATTGTTTTAAGGGCCAAATTATAAATTTAAGTTATTTATATTGTTTACCTAGCACAGCATAACTTGATCTTACTCACTTATTATGCTCAGAATGTTTTTTTTTATACATACTTTACACTTTTGTCCATTTTTACTTGCAGTTTTTGGGCCATGATGACAAAGATATTGTAAGAATCATATCACACTGAGAAAAACACAAGTTCAGTATACTGAACAGCTTCTGGAGTGATCTCAGTATACACAACAAAAATAATGATACTAAACTATCGCAAATATACTAAAAATTGAGGAAATTTTTCAAAAGTCAGAAAATTCTCTGAAAAGGAGCAATTCAATAGCCAAGTAAAACTTCTAACCAGAATACATGAATTTATTAATTGGATTACCATGCTACAGCATTTCTGATTACATTAATTCATTACTGCAATTACAGCTGTACAGCATAATGGCAATACCATTCATTATTCCACTGCCCTTTTTAAAAGGAATTTTTATCGTTTTAGTATTTTTATAACATATTCACAATTTTAAGTATTATTAAAATGCTTTCTGCATTTTTCAGCATTAATAAACATTTTTTTCAATCTCACATTGTCAAAATTTTAATTGAATTCTATTATCATACAATTCAAATTCGCCTTCTCGATGGAGTACTATTCTTGCACCTTTTCTATAAGTGTATCCCATCCCTGGTGGGAGCAGTCTTACCTGTTAACAAGCACAGACCATGCTGAGAAAAATTCTACCCCATGAGCCCTGCACAATCTGTCCAGGACCGAATTGACAAAAAACAGCTCTCCTACTTCTAATGTCATTAGTGCTAATGTGTACAACAATATCACCTTTTGTGCCCATAAAAAATGATAGCTACTCTACGTCATCAACTTTTGCCCTTGCAGACATACCCTGGTCCTATTCTACCTATAATTTTTACACAATATATTTCCCATTTCCCCCGACAATACAGTCACTGACAACAACTTGCTACTGTGGGACCAGTGCATTCTGCCTTGGGGATTGAGACTGTGTTGCCTGATGATCAAGTGCACGCTCTGGCATTGATGTGGGCAGATGACAGCTTGATGGGCCCCCAGTTTAAATCCTTAAAGGGAATCCACCCTGTTCTTCAAGCTCTCATAACAACAACAACAACAACACTAAGCTGGCACTTAATATCCTCTCACTCTTTACATAGAGCACACACAAAGACATTCCACTTGGTAATATCATGTCCCATTCCTGATAGCTCTGCAAACATTAAACAAGCAGTACATTTTATAAGGCTATACACCTAATTCTGTTTTTACATGATAGATACGTTCCTGAAAAATACGAGTAAAAAAAGACATTGTATTTATGGAAGAAAAGAAGATTGGTTGCGGATCTAAAAAATCAGTAAAAATAATTTTAAAAAAACACATAAAAATATTCGTTTTAAGCTTATTATTTTATTTCAACAAAATACACATGTAATAATATGTAATGAAAATGTATTAAAGTAAATTTGTATGCATATGAAATGAAAAAAATTCTTCATGAACAAAAAAAATGTTTTACACATAACAAGATTTTATTCATTTTCACTTTCTGATAATAAACGGCGCATACGTTTGCACACGACTGGAATATCACTACAAATGTTGTGGACATCGTCTTCTTCCTCTATTAATGAAATTCTTTCTGTGATCTCTTGAGCAAAATCAGCACGAGTCTCCTCTGGTGCTGATGTTTCACCTGTTTTTACGAACGAATTCAGTTATTAATCGTTGTGTTCGTGTTTTGGTTAGGCCATTATATAATACTCTGTAAGAAGCTGTCAACAACTTCAGTTCACGTTGAAACTTCCCAGCGCGTTCCTCATTAGGGTCATGTTTGACAAAATGATTACCTAATTTTCTGGTCAGTTCCAGACCTTTTATTAAATCTGCATTTAGAACAGGATCATTTTCTTCATTATCACTACGTTCTGTGGGATAAGGAGTCCCAAGGACAACCTCTAATATTTCATCTTCGCTTAGGGCTTTGTCGGTTAACAATTCATCAATATCTTCAAACGATAGATCCTCGAATCCTTCTCCACCAATTTTGTGTGCCATTGTAATGATGTTGGGAAATTCAGTTGTATTAGGGATGATGGGATCTTTGCTTTTTACACATTGTGGCCAAACCGCTTTCCAACACGCATTTAAAGTTGCTGGTTTTAATTCAGTTAACGCTAATCCAACTTGATTGATACAATCCATAATTGAGAATTTCTTCCACACATCAATGACTGTTAGTGTTTCATCATTCAGTTTGTCCAAAACGTGTTGGAATGTTCATTTTAAGTAATATGTTTTAATTGTCGCAATTATACCTTGGTCTAGCGGTTGTATCAAAGATGTAGTATTAGGTGGCAGAAATAAAATTTGTACATTTGAGTGTTCCAAGACAGGATGGCAGGGTGCATTGTCAAGAAATCAGAAGAACTTTAAATTCGAGACCTTTCAAATTCATATAACGTCTGACTTCTGGGACGAAACATTTGTTGAACCATTCTGTAAAGATAGCAGTGGTCACCCAGGTCTTCTTGTTTGCCATCCAGTGAACAGGCAGTTTATTGATATCTACACCTTTCACTGAACGTGGGTTTGGGGCTCGATTTACCAGCAGTGGTTTCAACATACGATCTCCTGAAGCATTGGAGGAAAATAACAAGGTCACACGATCCTTAGCTACCTTAAAACCACCAGCAGTTTTCTGCGATTTGGCTACATACGTTCTGTTCGGCATTCGTTTCCAGAAGAAACCAGTTTCATCTGCGTTCCACACTTGATCAGGAGTGTATCCTCCATCTTCAATAATTTTTGCAAGTTCCTGCGGGAATACTTTAGCGGCCGATTCATCTGTAGATGCAGTTTCAGCTTTAATTTTTATATTATGAAGAGCATTCCTTTTAAGAAACCCTGTCATCCAACCTGTACTCGCAGAGAATTCATACTTTCTGTTTAACTGAGATGAAGTGCTTGGCTCCTTTTCTTTAATCTGTCTGTAAATTCTTAGTGCTGTTTGCTTGATAGCATTTCCATCTACTGGTACTCTTTTTTGTGACTGATCTTCTATCCATATTACCAGAGCCTTTTCCATTTTTTCCTTGACAATATCTCTTGTATATGATGATGAATTAACACTTACTTTTGTTCCAGAACATACTGACTTCCTAATTGCAGCTTCATTTTTCTTAATAGTTCTTACAATACCTTCACGTACACCAAAATGCTTTCCTACAGACGTGTAGCCCCTTGTCCAGTTGCAAGACGATCTAAAATTTGAATTTTAAGTTCCAAAGAAATCGCTTTCCTTTTCATTTTGGTAATAGGTGAATTATTCGACATTATATAAGGGCTACCGAAAAATATCTCAGTTATAATTAATAAAAAAAAAATATGAAAAATTTGTAAACTTACGATTTATTGACTATCGGCAAAATTAATAAATTTATATGTGCACAAATTTCACTAAAGATTCTTTCACTTTGAAATAGAGCTTACTACTAAATGTCTTTCAAAGATACAATGCACGAATACCGTAGATGTGCGCCAAATTCAATAAAAACGTTGATGATTCATAGATACCTAGACGTACACATTGGTAAACAAAAGCACGGGTTCAAAAGGTACACACTAGCTAATCTATCACACTAATAATCACACTAATCTATTGGTGCATGTAATATAGAAATGATACTAATATGCCACAAATAAAAAAACATTTTGTAAAAAAATTACAAAAAAAATTTATAGAAATCGTGTTAAATCAAAATTACTCGCGTAAAAAGAGAATGAAATATTTATTTTGAATTCGTGTTAAATCAAATTCGTGTAAAAAAAGTTCGTGCAAAAACAGAATTAGGTGTAATTCAGTGGTCTCAGACAGTTTTTAAATTCTGTACAGTGGGAGCAACTGACGATGTTACCAACAGTAAATTCTAACTGGGAAGCATTCAAGGAATTAATCGTGGATGCTACTAAAAGTTTCATACCTATTAAGAAATATTGTTCAAGGTTTAGGCCTAAATGGTTATCAAATGAACTAATGAGGCTCGTGACAGAGAAGAAAAATGCATGGGATACATATAAATTATCAAACGCCTCAGAAGCCTATAGCAGATATAAGTTAGTCTGTAATCAGGTCACAAAGGAGGTTAGGCAGGCGAAAGCAGATTACGAGAAATCTTTGGCAAAAGATGCTAAGAAAAACAGCAAGGATTTCTTTACTTATATAAACTCTAAAAGGAAGGGGATAAATCTGATTGGTCCACTTGATATCGATGGTTCGACTGTTGATGATCCTGCTCAGATAGCAAACAAACTGAATGAGCATTTGGCATCTACATTCACACATGAGGAGTTATTAAGGTTTCAAAATGGCAGAAGGTTATCAAATTGTAGCAGGGTGCTTAATGATTTTGTAATAACTGAGAGCAAAGTGGAGGAGAAATTGTTGAAGTTAAAAATAAGAAAGGCACCTGGGGTGGATGGGATCTATCCAGTTATATTAAAGGAGGCGGCAGAGCAACTAAGCAAACCCTTAGACATAATTATGAGAGCATCCTTGGACTCAGGGGAGGTCCCCACGGACTGGAGATTGCAAATGTATCCTCAATTCACAAAGGAAATGTATCCTCAATTCACAAAGGGGGATCGAAGGGTGATACGATCAGTTAGTTTAAGAAGGGTGATACAGACCAGTTAGTTTAACTTCTGTTCCGGTTAAAATAATGGAGTCACTGGTTAAAGATGCATTGCAGAATCATCTAGACAAGACTACAGCAATAATTCAGACACAGCATGGGTTTGTTAAGGGAAAGTCTTGTCTGACAAATTTGATAGGATATGATGTGGTTACAAAGGAACTGGATGCAAAAAATAATTTTGATACCATATATTTGGATTTCAGGAAAGCTTTTGAAAACTGGAAACAGGAAAACTTTTGCGCATGTAAAACTATTCTACAAATTGGAGCAGAATAGTATTAAGGGTAAGCTGCTACAATGGATAAAAGAACGGTTGAGTGGGAAAAGACAGAGGGTGGTAATTAATTGGTGCTGCTCTTCGTGGACTAATGTTATTAGTGGAGTCCCATAGGGTTCGGTGTTGGGTCCTCTGCTGTTTTGTATATTTATCAATGATATTGATGAAGGTATATCAGGCTTAGTGTCAAAGTTTGCAGATGATACAGAGTTTGGCAGGGTTGTTAATGACAATAATAGCAATGTGCTACTGCAACAGGATCTAGATAATTTGGGCAGACAGGCTAAGAATTGGCAACTGAAGTTTAACCTTGACAAATGCAAAGTACTGCATATGAGTAGAAGTAACCCCAGAGAAACGTACCAACTGTGTAGTACTACACTTAAGGTGGTAGAAAATGAAAAAGACCTGGGAGTAATTGTGCAGTCAGATATGTAGTTTTCTGAGCAATGCAGACAGGCTGCCAGGGCAGGTCAAGGAGTTTTGTCAATGATATATAGGAATTTTGCTAGCAGGGAAAAGGAGGTGATTGTCCCTCTGTATAAGGCAATGGTCAGGCCACGCCTTGAGTACTGCGTACAGATCTGGAAGCCTCATTTTAGGATGTAGATTTGCTTGAGCATGTACAGAGAAGGGCAACAAGATTGGTGAGGGGAATGAAGGGATCCTTTTACCAAGAGAGGCTTAAGTCCTGCAAATTGCAGTGGCTGGAGCCTAGGCACCTGCATGGTGATCTGATTGAGGTGTATAAGGCCTTGATTGGGTTGAGCACGCTGAATTCTGATGGGATACTTCCACTTGTTCAGATTATGAACCTAAGGGGGCATAAATTCAAATTAAGAAAGGACAGATGTAGAATAGATGTGCGGAAATTTGCCTTTAGCCAGTGGGTGGTTAATTGCTGGAACAAACTTCCATCTGTCATTGTGGAAGTTGATAGGTTAAATAAATTTAAGGAGAAACTGGACAGGCATTTGGAGGGGATGGTGTGATTTTTTTTTTTTTTTTTTTTGGCTGATGTTGCATAAGCTCATACATTTGCTTTCTTGTATCACATGCCACTACTAATTCAGAGGGCAGCTGCCTCCTTCAGTTCTCCCCCAAGCCATGAGCACTCCCACTGCCTTGAGCTTTTATCTTTGCTACTCTGACATATGATTTTGGTTCAAATTCAATATAATTAAAAATACTACCTACACTTATATCCGAATGCAGTAATAACAATTATGCACTGGTTATGCTATGAAATTTGCATTATTGAGAATATATATATATATATATATATATATATGTATTTTGTATCTCCTACCAAGTTTACATTATATGTATTTCATATCTCCTATCAAGTTTTAAGTTATACGTATTACTCTATATCATTACATTTGTAAATTCTAAGTACTTATAATAGATAATAAATTTATCTGTCTATCACCAATCTATGTGATTTGAACTCTCGAGCGACCAATTTGTAATACTATATCTACACCAAATGGCCGATACTAAAAGCTCCATGAATATTAATGTCATACGTTATGGACTACATGATAAAGTTAAGTTATTAAAACATGTATATAGTGCTATACGCTATAGATAGTTTATAAGCCTCTTCCTACAAGTATCCCCTATATTGATACTAAAAGAATAGCAGCAAAATTTGAATGTTCTTATTGACACAACACAATGCCGGAAGAAGTTGATTATGGTTTTTTTAAGAAATCGCAAAAGCCAAGTAGCGAACAAATACACCAAATTAATCAGGGAATTACAAATAAATAGAGGGGATCCCCGGTATTCGAATATCCATTATCCGAATCCCCACAGTTATGAGGATTTGAAAATTAAAGAATTAAAGCTGACCAAGTACTTGAATATTTTTTGTGAGTACGATCTTCTTCATGATGGAGCAACAAATGTTAAGCATGAAATTAAAGACAAAACTAAATGCTACAACACAATTTTATCTGAAAAAATACGACAAAAAAAAAAAAAAAAAAAAAAAACACGAACAACTCTGGATTCATTCTTTATTCGTACACCTGAAAAATACTGTAACTTCACAGCAACATGTTCAAGGGGCAACCGGAGGGAGTAATACCCTTGATCTGATTATCAGCAGTGATTATACATGAATTAGAAAAATTGCAGATAAAGGAACCACTAGGTGACAGTGATCACAGTGTACTGATGTGGGAATTATTTAAAGATGTAACTACCATCAAGGGTAAAGTGAAGGGGTTTTATTTTCGTAAAGGTAACTACTACAGTGGTCTCACACAGTTTTTAAATTCTATACAGTGGTATCAACTGATGATGTTACCAACAGTGAATTCTAAATGGGAAGCCTTCAGGGACTTAATCTTGGAAGCAACTAGGCTTTTCATTCCAATTAAGAAATACTGTTCAAATTTCAGACCTAAATGGAAGACAGATGAATTAATAAGGCTCATGGTAGAGAAAAAAAATGCATGGGATGCATATAAATTATCAGATGACACAGAAGCCTAGGGCAGATATAAGCTAGTCTGTAATCAAGTCACAAAGGAGGTTAGGCAAGAGAAGGCTGATTATGAGAAATCTTTGGCAAAGGACATAAAGAAAAATAGCAAAGAGTTCTTTACTTATGTAAACTCTAGAAGGAAAGGAATGAATCAGATTAGTCCACTTAACATATATGCTTCGACTATTGATGATCCTGCTCAAGTTTTTTTTTTTTTTTTTGGTAGATGTTGGCGCATTGGCTTCTGTGGCCATAATGCACTTCCCAAGGTTTTTGCAGTACTTTTATCCAACCCCGAGGCGGAATTCGAACCCGCAACCTCCTAATCAAGTAGCCGATAAACTGAACGAGTATCTTGCATCTACATTCACATAAGTTATTCAAAAATGGGAATGCCAGAAGTTTATCAAACTGTAACAGGGAGCTAAGTGATTTTCTGATAACTGAGAGCAAAGTGGAGGAGAAATTGTTGAAGTTAAACATAAAAAAGGCACCTGGGGATGACGGAATCTATCCAGTTATAATGAAAGAGGAGGCAACAAGCGAAGTAAGCAATCCCTTAGCCATAATTATTAGAGTATCCTTAGAGTCAGGGAAGTTCCCCATATACTGGAGATGTGCAAATGTATCCCCAATTCACAAACAGGGTTTAAAGAGTGACACAAATAATTATAGACCTGTCAGTTTAACTTCGGTTCCGGGGAAAATAATGGAGTCACTGGTTAAAGAAGTGATACAGGATCACCTAGACAAGACAGCAGTAATAGCTCAAACACAGCATGGGTTTGTTAAGGGGAAGTCTTGTCTGACCAATTTGATTGGATACAATGATGTGGTCACAAAGGAACTGTATGCAAAAAATAATTTTGATATCATATACTTGGATTTCAGGAAAGCTTTTGATACTCTTGCACATGGAAGACTGCTGTACAAATTAGTGGTATGGCATTAAGGGCAAGTTACTGCAATGGATAAAGGGATGGTTGAGTGGGAGACTGCAGAAAGTGGTAATAAATGAATACTTTTCTACGTGGACTAATGTTATTAGCAGACATACCCTAGTATACCAGGGTTCAGTGCTGGGCCCATTGTTGTTGTGTGTATTTTTCAATGATATCGATGAAGGTATATCAGGCATAATGCCCAAGTCTGCAGATGATATAATGGTTGGCAGGGTTGTTAATGACACTAAAGACAGTATGCTACTGCAACAGGATCTAGAAAAGTCAGGCAGATGGGCTGAGAAGTGGCAACTGAAGTTTAACGTTGACAAATGAAAAGTACTGCACATGGGTAACAGTAACCCAAGAGAAAAGTACCAACTGCATGATACTAAACTCTGGGAGGTAGAGAAGAAAAAAGACTGCAGAATATGGAGACTAGGCACCTGTGAAGTGATCTGATTGAGATGTATAAGGTCTTGAATGTTTGAGAAGGCTCAATGCTGACGGGATACTTCCGCTTGCTCAGATTAAGAACCTGAGCTGGCACAGATTCAAATTGAGGAAAGACAGTTGTAGAATAGGTGTGTGGAAGTTTGCCTTTAGCCAGCGGGTAGTTGATTGCTGGAAAAGACTTCCATCTGTTATTGTGGAAGTTGATAGCTTAAATAAATTTAAGGCTGAACTAGACAAACATTTGGAGTGACAGATGTGTGAAATGGGAAAGGTTTTTTTTTTGTTCGGCTGATGCTGTATAAGCTTGCATCATATGCCTCAACTAGTGCTAATGCTAATATTATAATAAAAAATAATTTTCTCATTTTTCAGTTCCTTCATCCATTTTTTACTATGTACAAGTTGTTTGTTTGGTTTTTAGGAGCATTAGCAACTAAGGCCATATTGCTCCAGGATATGCGGTGGTCATTCCCTGACCTTTCCGCATCCTCTGTATTTGGTGGTGATGGGCTCGAACCCACTACGTACAAGTACATAATAAACATTACTATATAATATCGGTGTAGATACACCATATCTACGCATCCTTCACATCGAGTTGTTCATGTATTGCCCTACCTCGAATAAGTAACACTTTGCTTGCAACACCAGGGTACCTGCCCACCCACCGATGAAAAGCCTTGATGAAAAGCTTTGAAACAGCGCCGTCTAGGTGGTGGCACCCACCGAGAATAAGTAACAATAGTCATCTCTATTAGTGAAGCATTACTTATTCGAGTTAGTGCAATACGTGGGCAACTCATTGTGAAGGATGAGAACAATATAAGGTACAGATTAAATGATGCTTTTCACACTACTATCATCATTTTTCTTTAAGAGTTATCTATGGTGTATCTACACCGATATTATATAGATATAGAATCTAATACTCTTAAAAATTATGCTTAGTAGCATTTATTTTTATTTAAATAATAAACATTATGAAAATTGGTCCCCGTTTTAAGTGGAATTTTCTGGAACCAATTACCCTCGGATAACGAGGATCCCCTGTACTACACTACTAATTTTAAACTAAAAGTTAGAGAAAAACAATAATTTCAAATCAATAAATAAAATTCCACTTAGTGGCTCCAGAAAAAATGTCTCTAGTCAGTTGAGTTTTATTGGCGCATCAACAACTAAGGCTATAATGCGCCTCCAGTCAGTAACCTCGACAGCAGAACTATTATATTATTCCAATGAACAACAACACTGCCTGAAGTAGAACTTCACAAAACTCTTCTAGTCCTTCCAAAAGTTTATATTTCGGTCTCCTTGTGCTTGTTTCATCTACCAACGTGAAAATACTTCCCTCGTTCATTCTACTTACTCCTTTAAGAGGATTAAACACATCTATAATATCACTTCTGAGCTGTCTAGACTCCAGGCTCTGTAGTTCACATCTTCTAAGATGCTCCTCATTGGGTCGACCCATAAACCCTCACCCACTCCAGTGGATCTCTCTAGAACAGCATTTCCCAAACTGGGGCCCATGAAATGCTCAAAAGGGGTATCAAGTAATATGTGTTTATATATATATATATATATATAGAATATCATTAGAAAAAGTAAATCAATCCAATAATAAGAATACCATCAAGGACTTAAGAAAACGCAAAAAAAAAAAAAAAAAAAAAAAATTATTATTATCGCTTTTTACCGACAATCTAGATGACTTCAACTGGGGCCAACCACCCAGAATGAAGGCAAAAAACGACAAGAAGCTCTCTGTTTCTGTGATGATCAATATATGCTAAGTAATTTAAATCTAAACCAAATATAAACCAGTATAGACCGAACATAAATCGAATATAAATAAATCGAATGAAGATAATTAATTAAGAAAAATTTTGAAATATTAGAATCAAAGGTAAGAAATATAAATGTAAGCATATATTAATCATCGTTGACCCGACAGAGAACGTAATTTAAGGATTAAAACAAGATTAAATATATAATACATACTACATTTGACCGTATCTAGGACATAATGTAATAGTCGTCAAAATAATATGTGGTGCCCCCTATGTGATGGATACGGTAAAAATAAATAATTAAATTAAATTAACGCAAAGAGAAACATGCAGATAGTAAGAAGAAAAACTAAAGGAGTAGGAAAAATAGAACCTGAACTCCACAAAGGCGAAAAATAGTGGTATAGATAAGAAATAGTTTCTCCTACGTCCTCGGATTGCCCTAATAATTGCCCTAGTAAATCAAAGGTTGTGGCTCGGGTACCGAGCCACAACCTTTGATTTACCTTTCTTACCTTTGATTCTAATATTTCAAAATTTTTCTTAATTAATTATCTTCATTCGATTTATTTATATTCGATTTATGTTCGGTCTATACTGGTTTATATTTGGTTTAGATTTAAATTACTTAGCATATATTGATCATCACAGAAACAGAGAACTTCTTGTCGTTTTTTGCCTTCATTCTGGGTGGTTGGCCCCAGTTGAAGTCATCTAGATTGTCGGTAAAAAGCGATAATAATAATTTTTTTTTTTTTTTTTTTTTTGCGTTTTCTTAAGTCCTTGATGGTATTCTTATTATTGGATTGATTTACTTTTTCTAATGATATTCTATAGACATTGTGGGTGTATTGCATGATTGCTTGCAACTGCATTAACCCATAAATATTAGTTATTGTCTTTTAACTTTCTTGCTTTGCTTTATTTCTTGCTTTCCTTTTATCACTAATATAACTATTAATATATATATATATATATATATATGTGTAGGGGTCTGCAGATCTCAGTAGTTTGGGAGCCGCTGCTCTAGCAGTTCCATGTCCTCTTTTAGGTGAGGCCTCCTGACCTGAATACAATATCCCTAACGTGTTCTTATCATCATCTTACAGAGAGAAAATAATAACATCCGTTTCACTACTTTCAATACAAGATTTTCCCTACACAAAACTATGCTATGATCCCTTCAGGACTTCATTCTTATCAAGATGTTTCTGTATTGCATCCTTAATCACAAATTCTATTATCTTATCCACTACAGAAGTCAAACTCACTGTTCTACAGTTACTCAATTCCATCTTAGATCATTCTTTATGATTGGATAAAATATTTACAGATCGAATGAATCACCTCAGAGTCCAGCAATAATCTCAGTAGTATTCATAATGGTATGATACATTCCCTTACTGCATTCTACAATATAACTATTTGCAATCTGTCTACTCCAGGCACTTTCCTCTCTATCAGCCTCAACAGCTTTTCTGAGATCATTACATCACTAATCTAACTCCCTTTCTCTGTTTCCTCCTCCTTTGATGTGCTTGCATTTGTAAAAATGAATAAATAACTATTTAGCTGATCTGCAAATATTGCTGGATTGTGTATTTCATAATTTTGAACCTGAGTGTATGCGAGGGAGGGGTTGTCAGGTTTTCCTAAAAAAAAAAAAAGGAAGATTTTTGTCAATAAAATTAGTTTTAAAAATACAAGAAACTTCAAATTGTCTGATATTTTAATTGTACTTATTTTGACATTTTGCCCTTTTTAACAATTGTTTATCCTGTTTTACATACTGAAGGAACTCTTTACATGTAAAAGAGAAATTCACTGCAATCTGCAACTCTACCTCGATTAATTCTCTGTGATTTCTGTTTCTGACATCCGTCCACTTCAATTTCATTAACAAAAACACAAAAGGACCAGGATATGTCTGCCAGAGACAAAAGTTGATTATGTTGTAAAGCAGATATCATCTTTTAAGGCACAAAAGGTGATATCATTGTACACGTTGATACTAATGACATTAAGTTAGGAGATCTGCAGATTTACTAGGAAAGTACAGGTCAATGCTGAAAAAAAGTCACGAGTTAGGGTTAACTTTGAAAGTGTCTGCAATCCTGCCCAGACAGGTTAGGAGGGAGTATATGATGAGAGCCTTGGCAATCAATTCGGCCCTGGAGAGATTGTGCAGGGCTCAAGGGGTAGAATTTTTCTCAGCCTGGTTGTGCTTTTTAACAGGAGAGATTGCTTCTACACGGATGGGATACACTTAAATAGAAGGGGTGCAAGAATATTTGCTGATGCTATCGAAGCAATGTTAGATGGGTGGGAAAACTGCTAGCTTGGGGGGATTATCAGACTAATAGATTAACAGTAGCTGCAGGCAAAGATGAAAATTATTCTTGCACTGTTTCTATTGGAATAAGCAGCAGCCTGGAAAGCCAGTTTCTGGGGGCCATGAAACAAGTAAATACATGGGCTGTGTTAGAGTAGCTAAGATTAAGAACTTAAGAACAGGTGCGTGCACACCAATCCTAGGAGTATAGTAAATAAATTTGATGAATTTGAAGTGATGGTTAAGACATCCAAGGCAGATATTGTTGGGAAATCATAGACATGGTGCCATGTCTCAGATATAAGGGATGCAGAATTGGAATTTGGGGAGTACAATGTGTATAGAAAGGATAGACAGAATAGGAAGGGAGGAGTTATGCTCTTAGTTAAAAAAAACATAAAATCTAAGGAAGTGCATCCAGTTGACATAGATGGACAGTGCAATGTTGAGTCAGTTTGGTGTGACATAAGCACTGGGAAAGCAAAAATGAGGGTAAGAGTTTGTTATAGGCCTAATGACTCTGATGAGTACAATGAACAATTATACAGAGAAATAGGGTAGGCCAGTAAATCAGAGTGTCTTATAATGGAGGACTTTAACTTCCCAGATATAGACTGGACCTGTGGGTTGGTCACTCGCACACTAGCAAGGCTTTTGTGGATTTATTTGATGATTGTTTTCTACAGCAGCACGTTAGAGAGGCAACAAGAGGGAGTAACACTCTTGACCTGATTATCAGCAGTGATTATTCATGCATTAAAAATTTGCAGATAAAGTAACTGCTAGGTGGCAATGATCACAGTGTACTGATGTGGGATTTACTGAAAAATGTAACTACCATGAGGGGTAAAGGGAAGGGTTTCTGCTTTCACATAGGCAACTACAATGGTCTTAGAGATTTTTTAGGTTCTATACAGTGGGACCAACTGATGTTAACAACAGCAAATTCTAAATGGGAAGCATTCAAGGAAGTAATTTTGGAAGCTACTAGACTTTTTCTTCCAACTAAGAAATCCTGCTCTAGGTTTAGGCCCAAATGGATGTCAGATGAACTGCATGGAATGCACATAAATTGTTAGGTAACAGAGAAGCATATGGTAGATACAAGCTAGTCTGCAATCAAGTCACAAAGGAGGTTAGACAAGCAAAGGCAGATTATGAAAAACCTTTGGCAAAGGACGCAAAGAAAAACAGCGAAGACTTCTTTACTTATATAAACTCTAAAAGTAAGGGGATGAATCAGATTGGTTAGTCCACTTGATATCAATGGGTTGACTGTAGATGATCATTCTCGGATAGCTGCTGAACTAAATGAGTATTTTTCATCTACATTCACACATGAGCAGTTATTCACAGCGGAGAGGGTCAGGTGTTTATCAAACTCTAACAGGGAGTTAAATGATTTTGTAATAACTGAGAGCAAAGTGGAGGAGAAATTGTTGAAGTTAAACATGAGAAAGGCACCTGGGGTAGATGGGATCTATCCATTTATATTAAAGGAGGTGGCAGAGGAAGTAAGCAAACCCTTAGCCATAATTACGAGAGCATCCTTGGACTCAGGAGGAAGTGCCCATGGACTGGATAAGTGCAAATGTATCTCCAATTCACAAAGGGGTATCCGAGGAATTACAGACCTGTTAGTTTGACTTCGGTTCCAGGGAAAATAATGGAGTCAATTGTTAAAGAAGCATTGCAGGATCATCTAGACAACACAACACAACACAACAGGTAATAATTCAGTCACAGCATGGGTTTGTCAAGGGGAAGTCTTGTCTGAACAATTTTATTGGATACTATGTCGTCGTCACAAAGGAACTGGAATGGAAGTAAATAATTATACAAAAGAATAATGCCAAGTATATGATATCAAAAAATAACTTTGATATCATATACTTGGATTTCAGGAAATCTTTTGATACTGTTTCACATGGAAAACTACTGTACAAATTGGAGCAGTATGGCATTAAGGGCAAGTTACTAAAATGAATAAAAGGCTGGTTGAATGGGAGAAGACAGAGGATAGCAATCAATGGGTACTGCTCTACGTGAACTAATGTTAATAGTGGTGTCCCTCAGGGTTCGGTGCTGGGCCTATTGTTGTTTTGTGTATTTATCAATGATATTGATGAAGGTATATCAAGCTTAATGTCAAAGTTTGCAGATGATATAAAGGTTGACAGGATTGTTAATAACAGTAATGACAGTATGCTGCTGCAACAGTATCTGGAAAAGTTGGGTAGATGGGCTGAAAAGTGGCAACTGAAGTTTAACATTGACAAATGCAAAGTACTGTATATAGCAGTAACCCCAGAGAAATGTACCAACTAGTTGGTGTTACACTCAGGGTAGTGGAGAATGAAAGAGACCTGGGGTAATTGTGCAGTCAGATATTAAGTTTTCTGAGCAGTGCAAGCAGGCTGCCAGAGTAGGTCATGGGGTCTTGTCAATTATATATGACAGAAATTTTGCGAGCAGGGATAAGGAGGTGATTATCCCCTTGTATAAGGCAATGGTCAGGCCACACCTTGAGTACTGCGTACAGTCTGGAAGCCTCATTTTAGGAAGGATTTAGATTTGCTGGAACGAGTATAGAGAAGGGCAACAAGACTGGTGAAGGGAATAAAGACGTGCTCTTATGAAGAAAGGCTTATTTCTGCAAATTGCCGCTTCTGGAGACTAGGCACCTGATTGAGGTGTATAAGGCCTTGAATGGATTGAGCAGGCTCAATGCTCATGGGAGTCTTCCTCAGATTACAAACCTGAGGGGGCATAGATTCAACTGAGGAAAGACAGTTGTAGAATAGATATGCAGAAGTTTGCCTTTAGGCAGCGGTAGTTAATTGCTGGACCAAACTTCCATCTGTTGTTGTGGAAGTTGATAGCTTAAATAAATTCAAGGCAGAACTAGATAAACATTTGGAAAGAATGGATCTGTGAAATAGGAAGGTTTTTTTTTTCCCTCTTTTTGGCTGATGCTGTATAAGCTCTCTTTCTTGCATCATGTGCCTCTACCAATGCTAATACCCTTTCTACTATAAATTTGAGCTAGGAATACTTAATAAATATCCTACTACTCTACTGATATTGGGACATTTTCTTTAGGAACTTTGAAAAAAAAAATCAATCCACTTGTGCACATCACTTCCTGTACACTTAACTTTCCAGCAATTTCAACCTATTCTGACAAACTCTTCATACACCTCGTCCAGATGTACACATTCTTGGAGTTGAAAAATATTAATTGCAGTTTCAAAATCTTGATACTTAATTTCTTCTGTTTCCAGAGAACGGTTTATTAACTTAGAACACTTATTTTTCTCACTGAAGTCAGTTTTTTTCTAGGTATTGCAATAAATCACAACATTCATCAATTTTTTTTTTTTCTGTTTGCACTGGGATAGCTTTTTCAAAAATTGCTTTGCGAAATTTCCGAAGTATTAATCCTGGATTCTTTGATTTATTATATTTCAGATCATTGTCATTGATTTGTATAAATCCATAATACTCAAGTTAAGTTTCACAAGAATTTTAGTAGTAACATCTAGCAATTCTCCAACATTGACAAAAAAGTTAAAAACCACTTGCAATTTTATTTCTGAATCTCTATCCTCACTTTGAAATAATTTGGAGAAAAATTTTGGGCACTCATCAATTCTTTGGAAATAATTCTTAATAGCAGGCCAGTTTTTAAGAAATATTTTGACAGCTGGTGTTAATGACAACCATCTTGTTGGTACATAGCATACCAATTCAGACCAGTCCAGCTCCACAAAGTCAAAAAATGATTCTATATTTTTCCTTCTTTTAGCTGATACAGGAAAAAAAATTGTAAGTTTTCAGTACAATGTTTTCTATATCTACTTCAAAACTGTCACAAGCATATTTCATGGCATTATGCAATATATGGTTAGCACGATTAGCTTTAACAATATCGGCATTACATGCCCTTAACAACTGAAAAACAGAGTGATATTTTCCAAAATTTAAATTTGCATTATCAGCACTGTAAACAGAAATATATTTTGGGTTAAAGTGAAAAGCCTCAAGCTTTTCTAACAACATTTTGGATATAGAAATAGCTGTTTCATCAGCTCTTCAACAACACCTAACAATTTATTTTCTATACCTTTAGTAGGATCAAAATATCTAATGCATATGGGAAAAAGCTTTCTGTTGCCCTTGTTTGCAGCATCTGTAGCAACACAAAAGAACTGACTGCATTTGGCTGGATCATTAAGAATGTCCACAAAGTTTTCTACACTTTTAGGAGCTAGAACATTTTAAACTAACAGCTCTGATTTTGTTCTTCCACAATACAATGTTGTTGCAGTATCAGAATCATGGAATAAGGATGATGCCAGTTTGTTACCACAGTCCAAACTATTATAACTATGATTATGTTTCACATTGTGGTATATTAACTCTAGTTCACATGCTGTCACACTGTTATATTTTGGTTTTTTAAAACTAATAAAATAGCTTGATAACTTGTTTACACCAACATTTCTCTTTTCTTTTTGTTGATGCCCTTTGTATTGTGTATGCTGCTTAACGTCAAATTAACCACCACGACTGATAGAAAAATTCTTGTTGCACAATTTGCAGTAGGCACAATCCTCTGAAGAAACTGGAGCCACCCATGCAAAAGTTTCTTCACACTTCCTTAAGTAGACTCGATTATACTGCAATTTCTTCTCTTTCTTGGGAGAACTAATGGACTGTGATTCTTTACTCATTCTATCAAAAATTATTCAATGGAAATCTGAAAATAATAATAATAATAAAAATAAAAAAAATTTAATAATAAATGTTGAACAAATATCATCTGTCAGCTTAACAATGTATTTCAAATGTAGAGAGAATTAAATTAACAGTATATAATAATTTGTTAATCTTACCTCGTCAACAAATAATCCAAAGCCCACATCTCTCCTAGGATAAATAAATAAATAAATAAATTTTCTATTTATATTCCGGTACAACCAAACAGTCAGAGGAGTTCACAAGATAGACAGAATACAAGAAACAGCACCGTATTTAGCAGTCACGGACTTGAACCCCAGTCACTCAAGGCACATGTACTTATGCACCCGCATGCCTGACCATTCAGCTACGGCAACCTGGATCTTCCTCTCAATTTGAGAAAGAACTATTAAGAAGAAATTATGCGCACAAATGTTTTTATATTTAAAAATACCAATAATAGTGCACAATGTACATTAAATTTCTATAAAGTTCAGTATTCCTTACTATAATTTATTAACAACTTCACATTTCAACATGTGATAAACTACACTGCATCCTTCTCCCACACGATGGACAATGAAAGTGAAAGAACAATATGTTAGTATTAGTATTCAGTAACGGCCGCATGGTGCAAGAAAGCCTATGGCTTATGCTGCACCAGCCAAAAAAAAATCCGAACAAAACAATGATAAAGACAAAAAAAAAATAATAATAAAATAAATAACTAAATAATAATAATTAATAAAAAAAAAAAAAAAAAAGGAAATTAAACCTATCATCCTATGCGCTTCCCTTACCCGAAAGTACTATCCAGATGACCTTTGAATTTCCCCAAACTGTCGGCCTCTACCACCCATGAAGGCAACTTATTCCAGTACACCTAATTCTGTTTTTACACGATAGATACGTTCCTGAAAAATACGTGTAAAAAAAATTCGTGTAAAAAAAGACATTGTATTTATGGAAGAAAAGAAGATTGGTTCCGGATCTAAAAAAATCAGTAAAAATAATTAAAAAAAAACACATAAAAATAACCGTTTTAAGCTTATTATTTTATTTCAACAAAATACACATGTAATAATATGTAATTAAAATGTATTAAAATAAATTTGTATGCATATGAAATGAAAAAAAATTCTTCATGAACAAAAAAAATCTGTTTTACACATAACAAGATTTTATTCATTTTCACTTTCTGATAATAAACGGCGCATACGTTTGCGTACGACTGGAATATCACTGCCATCATTAGAAATGTTGTGGACATCGTCTTCTTCCTCTATTAATGAAATTCTTTCTGTGATCTCTTCAGCAAAATCAGCACGAGTCTCCTCTGGTGCTGATGTTTCACCGGTTTTACGAACGAATTCAGTTATTAATCGTTGTGTTCGTGTTTTGGTTAGGCCGTTATATAATTCTCTGTAAGAGGCTGTCAACAACTTCAGTTCACGTTGGAACTTCCCAGCGCGTTCCTCATTAGGGTCATGTTTGACAAAATGATTACCTAATTTTCTGACCAGTTCCAGACCTTCTTTTATTAAATCTGCATTTAGAACAGGATCATTTTCTTCATTATCACTACGTTCTGTGGGATAAGGAGTCCCAAGGACAACCTCTAATATTTCATCTTCGCTTAGGGCTTTGTCGGTTAACAATTCATCAATATCTTCAAACGATAGATCATCGAATCCTTCTCCACCAATTTTGTGTGCCATTGTAATGATGTTGGGAGATTCGGTCGTATTAGGGATGATGGGATCTTTGCTTTTTACACATTGTGGCCAAACCGCTTTCCAACACGCATTTAAAGTTGCTGGTTTTAATTCAGTTAACGCTAATCCAACTTGATTGATACAATCCATAATTGAGAATTTCTTCCACACATCAATGACTGTTAGTGTTTCATCATTCAGTT